>NW_006408549.1:23715135-23737241 GCF_000296735.1 Chrysochloris asiatica
TGTGGGAGATAGATGAGGCTGTCTGCTCCCAGACAGATTTGTAGTCTCAGAAATACTATGTAAGGTCGTTGTGAGTTAGAATGGATTCGGTGGCTGTGGTTTTGATTTTTGGTTTGGTTAGGTATGATGGCCATATATCCCATTTTCTCATATCAGACTTCCTTGCACCTGCTCACTTAGTGTCATTATTAATAGTATGCCATATGAATTTTTAAAGTATCCTGATATGAATGATAAACTTTATTGTCATACCACTGCTAGACAGAAAAGGTAGAGAGTATTCCCCCATTTTTTTAGAGAAGAATTTAAAATTCAAAGTTAATTAAGACAATCTTCTTTGTATTATACCGTTCTACTCATGGTCACATAAAAACTTTTATTTGAGATAGGGAGAGACACTAATGTATTCACTGTAGAAGATAAAGGAATAAAATACTCTAGCACCATTCCAGATTCAGTTATTTGTTTTCAGACTATGAACACTATAACATTTAGAACAGTAGCAAAGTCCTTATTAACATCCAATATACTTGAAAGCTGTATCTTGGAAGAAAAGAAGGTTGCCTTTATCTTTCATAATATTCAAAATATTATTTGGTTTACTTAAATTGTTTAAGACATTCATGATTTTTATTATAAAATAGAATTTTCACAAGAGAAAAAAAATGAAGGATTCACTTTCAGTATTGTAGCATAAATTTGTTTAGCACATTAGGTGCAATATATAATCATACATAGAATGTTTGTGATGCAAAAGACAGAAATTTTAGAAATCATCTCATCAAGCTACCAATTTTACAAATAAGAAAATTCAGTCAAGGTCGTCACATATTAATATTTGAGAACAGGGCAGTTCTGTGGTCCTAAATAGTCAATCTTTACATCATGAGATAGTGAAGAGGTAAGTTTTAATAACACTGGATAACTGCTTACCTCCCAAACCAACTCCTTGAAAGGCTTTATGGGAACAATCTCTTGGTTAAGTAGTTGTATAGAATACTTCATACATACATTATATAAGTAAGTAGATCTAGAGCTCAGTAACGATTTGCAGTTAATGTTTGAGTTTCCTTCATTTCATCAAGCATGTTAATACGTTGTCTATGCACCCTTAATTTGTTGCTGTACATTTATGAAGATTTATTAAGAACTGCTCATCTAATTAGCAGAGATGTCTCATGGAACTACGAACTTAAACCAAACCCATCGGTGTTTGATTGTATATAAGCAGCCTCAGCAGTTACTCTTTTCTGTTCTTTTTTTGTTATTGTTGTATTATATCTCATGTTATTGTTGTTAAGTGCCGTCAAGTTGGTTCCTAATCATACTGACCCTGTATAGGGTTTCTGAGGAGTGGCTGGTGAGTTTGAACCTTTGAATTTGTGATTCACACTAGCCTTGCTGTCTAGTGCACTAACCTGAAGTGCACTAGACAAGACATAGCTTTTTACCAATTCAATTGTTAACAGGTGTAAATTGATAGCAATTACAATGATCACTGTGAAACTTAACCCTAATGAATGCGATTTTCCTTCACCTTTAATTCTGACTTCTTCCTTTCTCTCCTCCCTGATAAACACTAATAAACTTTTATCTCTATGTTGTTGTTGTGGTTTAGTTCCATTGGATTGGTTCCTACTCATAGTGACCACGTATGAGTGGTTGGTGGTTTTGAACTGCCAACATTGAGGTTAGCAGCCCAGTGCTTTTACTACAGTGTCACGGTAGGTCTCTATACATTTTCCTTTTCTTGTATTTTTACATGTGGTTATACAATATTTTTCCTTTTGTGACTGACTTATTCCATTCTGCATAATATCTTCAAGCTCCAACCATACTGAAGCATGTATCAAAGCTTCCTTCCTTTTAATGGCTGAATAGCAGCAATCCATTGTAAGTATACACTATATTTTATTAATCCTTTCATTTGTTGGTGGGCATTGGAGTTGATTTCAGCTTTGAAATCAATGCATTGAACACTGATGTACAAGTCCCTGTTTTTGAATCTTTGGGTATATACCTAGGAATGGAATTGAGAGTCAGAATTACCTCTATGGCAGTGTGTTAGGTTGGGTTGGTTTATGGTATTTCTATTTTCAGTTTTTTGAGGAATCGCCATATTGTTTTCCACAATCCTGTACCATTTTGAATTGTTCTAGCTCCTAGCTTATTGTGTAGTGCCTGGGGTCTCAAAAGTTTGTAATTAGTCTTCCAAGGCATAAATGATCTCTATTTGCCTGTAGCAAGAGAGGAAAGAGAAGACTCAGGAGTAGGAAGGAAAATAGAATATGTGGCTAATTGCTTCCAAGAACAACTGCTTTCTTTGCCATGAAACCAGAACTAGACAGTGTCCGGAATCTTGGTATGACACTGTAGGATAAGCACTTGACTGCTAACTACAAAATCAGTGATTCAAACCTATCAATCGCTTCTTGAAAGCCCTATAAAAGATATCTAGGAATCAGAACAAAGTCCACATCACTTAACAACAACAATCATTACTGAAAATTTTGATAAAAGATTCAATAGAAGAATATTGATCAAAACTCATGAGCTCCAGGAAGTCTGGAGCCATGGAAGTTGCACGAACTCCTCAAATTATTGCTCTAAGAGAATCTCTAAGATTTATACCAAAAACATCCCATGATATCTTCCTAAAACTAAACAATAGTTTAGCATGACTAATAAAAAAACCTGACTTTAGAATTATACTGTTTTAACAGCTATCAGGATGGGATTAAAGTGACAATAACAACTGGAAAGATTAGATTAGCCCCAGAGAGTTTACAGCAATGCTAGAGGAACAACTCAGAAAAGGAGGATGAGAACTACAATGCGGAACTTAAAGAATGTAATCAATGTCACTGAATTGTACAAATCACTAAATTGGTGGCTACTTTGCTGTGCTTATTCTCAATAACAACAATAAATATTTAAAATTTAACAATGAAAGAATGATCTAAAATATTATAAACTCATCATTCCTATGGAAAAGTGCTTCCTGAGTGGCCATCCAACTCTCAGAATTGATATTTGTTCAGTTATCACACAAGCTCTTTCAAAAGAGTCTTTAGGTTTGGAACTGAACTCAGTCCCCTGGCTAATTTTCAGACAAACAACAGAGTGGTCTATAAAGTAAGCAATAAGGTAGTGAGGTACACACACCTTAGAACTATCAACCATTCAAGATCAAAAGAGCAACATTTACCCAAAGACAAAATTCAGAAGAGTTAGTAAAGAAAGAGGAATGGAATTAAACACAGGGAGGAAGTGGGATAAATGATGTTACATTGAAGGGAACATAATCAATGAGGTGAAACACAATGTGTATGAATTACAAAATGCAAAACTGAAGATCTGCTCTATAAACCTTCACCCAATTCACAATAATAATAGAGAAAACTACCCACCTTAATGACTTTGTGACTCTAAGTTCATCAGTTACCAACAAAACACTGTAGTTACTCTTCAATGACTATATTCAAAACAGACATCAAAATCACATGAAGATACCTTCAAATCTCATATATAGATGCTTAGGAGAAAAATAAATACTGTTAATCGTATCAGTAACCTTGACACAAAATGTCAGTGAAGGCTTTCCCTTCAAGAGATAATAATTTTTCTTTTACAAGACATGGAGCTCTTTATGTCAATAAATATTGTATTAAAGTCATATTTTGGGGGGAAAAACCCCTCCTGATCTATAAAAATATTTATCAATTCATATATGAAGATATCTTTATTCTAATAATCTTGTAACATTTTAGCATAGTTATCAAGAAGTTAAGCAATAAAATATAAATGATTGTATAACAGTAACATTCTTGTTTATTTAAAAATAGGTTTGGCACCATAGGATAAGCACTAGATTGCTAACCACAAAGTCTATGGTTGAAACCCACCAGTTGCTCATTGGAAACCCTATAATGGGTAGTTATGAGTCAGAACCAACTCAACTGCACTAAACAACAATATACTTATATCTGCAAAATTTTAATTTAATTTAGTAACATTGTTAGGTATGGGTAGTGGAAAAGTGGTGAGTCACATTCCTTTGTATAGGAAATAAATATAGAGCAGTTTTTGAGCTCAACAGAAATATAATAGGAACTGCTGTTGTTGGAGTCCTGGTGTGGCACTGTGGGTTAATGCGCCAGACTGCAAAGTCATTTGAATCACAAGGTCGGCTGTTCAAGCTCACCAGTCGCTCCTTGGAACCCTATACAGGGTTGCTATGGGTTGGAATAGACTCAACAGCACTTAACAACAACTGTTGTTGATAGGTACCATCCGGTCAATTCTAGTTCATGCACAACACAACACAACACAACACTGCCAGACCCTGCACCATCCTCACAATCATTATTAAGCTTGAGACCATTGCTTCTATCGCTGTGTCAATCCATCTGGTTGGGGGTCTACCTCTGTTTCTTTCTTGATTTTTAAAATTACATTTTGGTTTCTCAATATGTGATGTCCTTGTACAACTTATCATCAGGCCTTTGGTCATTAGTATCAATGTCTCAAATTGATTCTTGAAATGGTCTCTAAATTCACATGAGATGTGTTGCATTTAGGTGCGGTTGAATAGTTTCTGATTCATAGTGACCTTCTGTAGAACAGAACCAAAGACTGTTGGTCCTACACCATCTTCACCCTCATTCTTAAGCCTGAGCCAAGATTCATTGCTGCTGCCACTGTGCCAACCCACCACGTTGCGGGTTATCCTCTTTTTTGCTGACTTTACCAAGCATGATATAATATGTCCCAAGTATAAGAGATGAAAGGAGCTCTGGTATCATAGTGGTTATGATGCGGGCTGCGAACCTCAAGGTCAGCAGTTTTAAACTACCAGTCATTCCGTGGGAGAAAGATGAGGTTTCTGCTCCTGTAAAGATTTACAGTCTCAGAAACCCTGTGCAGGGTCACTATGAGTTGGAACCGACTCCACGGTACATAACAACAACAACATAAGAGATGAAGTTTCACCAATCTGGCTTCTAAGGGGCATTCTGGCTGTACTACTTCCAACACAGATTTGTTTTTGCTTCTATCGGTGCATAGTACTTTTTTTTTTTTTTTTTATGTTTTATTGTGAATTATGTGATAGTTTACATGGGAGAACATTAGCTTTACATTCATCCTATAATATATCATTTCATTGCCATGGTTACAAACCCCTCTATGCATCATCAACCATCCAAAGGGTATACACTATAAGCATGTCCCCTGGTCAACAGCACACAGCTCCTCTTCCTCTCTGTGTCCAAAGTTCCCAACACCTCCATCTCTCCACGTCATCATCTCTGCCTCCATCTCAGGTATCACTGCTTCTCTGGGTAGGGTCCCGCTCTCAGCTATTCTCGCATGATGGTCCCAGGGATCTTGGCTCTTAGGCTGAAAAGTTAATCACTCCCTTCCTTGCTAAAAAATGTCTACCTTTACAATTTCAACCCTCACAAGCAGTCCTGATATCAATTATTCACTATTGTATCACAAGCAATCCATCTGGATTTCTTTTCATCAGCCCCACCTAGACAGATTGTATACTACTCAGTGGAGATTCTACCTCCTTAAAATGTATAGTACTTTTAATATGCTTTTTCAAAACCATAAATCAAATGAAGCAAATCTTTTATACAGTCTTCTTTATTTACTGTCCATCTTTCACATGAATATGAAGATTTTGAAAAATACCATGATTTGGGTCAAGGGCACCTTAGTCCTCAAACTGACACCTTTGATATCTTGAGCACTTTAAAAAAAATTGTTTTTTAATCTGTGATATTTAATTTTTTAAAGACGCTGAAGCTTTACATTTATGCATAATATTGTTAATACAAAGACACACACACACACACACATATATATATATATATATATGTTAACATTATATTATAACTTTTTCAAAAACACTGGAGTCCTGGTGTGGCACTATGGATTAATGAGCCAGACTGCAAAGTAGTTTGAACTGCAAGAATGGTGGTTCAAGCTCACCAGCTGCTCCTTGTAAACCCTATACAGGGTTGTTATGGTTCAGAACCAACTTGACAGCACTTAACAACAACAATAACACATCATATAACTGTATTTAAAAAGTTGTTTATTTCTACAACCTTGTTAGTGTATTTCTGTAGTGTGTAAAGTATTTCACAATTATAGTATTATCATAGAGTACTGGTGTGGCGCTGTAGGATAAATGCTGAACTGCAAGATTGGTTTGAACCATGCAGTCAGTGGTTCAAACTCACAAGCCACTGCTTGGAAACCCTACACAGAGCCTCTATGTATTGAAACCAACTTAACGGCACATAACAAACAACAACAATATGATTATATAAATATGACTAAGGAGCTCTGGTAGCGTAGTGGTTATGAATCGGGCTGCGAACCTTAAGGTCAGCGGTTCGAAACTACTAGCCGCTCCACGGGAGAAAGATGAGGCTTTCTACTCCCGTAAAGATTTACACCCTCGGAAACCCTGTACAGGGTCTCTATGGGTCGGACCCGACTCGATGGCACTTAACAACAACAACAACAAGGAGCTCTGGTAGCGTAGTGGTTGCGAATCGGGCTACAAACCTCAGGGTCAGCAATTTGAAACTACCAGCTGTTCGGCGGGAGAAAGATGAGACTTTCTGTTCCGGTAACGATTTATAGCCTCGGAAACCCTGTGCAGGGTCGCTGTGAGTCGGACCCGACTCCACGGGCACATAACAACAACAGCATTGTGATATCTAAGGCAAGATTGAGGGTGTGAGAATAGAAACCCCAGTAGCTTAGGGTTTGTCTTGCCAGGGAATCGATGGCCTTAAATTTCAGCTGATTTTGGAATTTTAAGTATTGAAAAGGATCAAAACCACAAAGATATTAAAACATAGCTTATTCTGAGAATTTATTCTATATACAGGAAGATCATTTTGTTTCTAAAAACAAAATGCTCAAATAAATCTAGTTAAAATTGCAAAGCATCAATAAAAATAATTTTTTTAAAAAAGCTTCAGTTAGCTCAAAAACTTAATATGACACTTCACTGTTTAATTAGTTAATAAACAATTTGCAAATTGGAGGAATAAGACTCTCCCTGCATGAATTCATGAGAAACTTTGTCTATACTGACAAACACTCAAGTAATCCAATCTGCACTCATTTTAGTGAGAGTGAGGCTTTCTTTATTTGATTTTGCAAAATTGGGCACCCAACCAAGTAGACATGGGCAGACATGCCACATGGCCCACCACAAATGCTTTTTCTTCTTGTCTCCAAAAAGCCCCTCCTCCAGTTCCAGTTCCCCATATACAATTCTATAGCATGTCCCATTTTCCCTCCCCCCAGGGAAGCCAAAATGGCTGTAATCTTATTTAAATTTGCTAGTCTTAAAACAGCCTGTTTGTTTCAGCAATGTGTCTGCCAGGCCTAAAATCTCATGAATTTCTGAAGATGGACCACCCCCACAAGAGCTATTTCTCATAAATCCTCCTCTTTTCTATTTACACTTATTTGTCTCATCTTCATTCACTCATCTTAAATCCTCATAAAGTGTATCATTTCTCAACGTCCCTAAGAGTACAATTAACTATGCCATATTAAGTTGCATCGTACTTACGCCTGATATAATATAACTAAAACACTTATAACCAAAAATGCACTGGCCCCAATTTTCTCTTTGTGTATCACGAATGAAAAAATCATAAATATTTGATGCAAACATAAATGTCCAAAAGCCAATCTCTGGCTCATAGGCACACAGCCTCATTCAGTCCATGGGCTTAGAGTCTATAGCTGCCCCATGTCTCCACCTCTGCTGTTGCTGCTTCTTCAGCAGGAACTCCAAGTTCCATTCATGCCCTTCCTTCTTGATGTCCTAGGATTTGTCCTGAAATGAAAAATAACTGTTCCCTCATTTTAGCTACATATCTTCTACAATTACAGTTCTGACCATCACAACTAATACTACAATTGAAATAATACAATCTCATCAGCATCATTCCATACCCCCTTTCACCAGATACATCCGGAAAACAGCAAAACTAGTCAGTGGAGATTTTCCTTTGACCCCTCATTGTAAAACCAAGCACACCCATGAAAATGTGTCTAGTCAGTCACTTATAGCAATAGTAATGTCTAAATTGCCCATACTACCAATCCAGTACACTGAGAAGACATGCATGTTCCTCGATCTGAAGAGGCTTTCATTCTGGTTGGATTTTTAGGAACTGCATCCATAAACAAAAGTCCAATCCATCAAAGTGTAGCAACTGATGCTTGCTCAGAGTATTAAACATCTTTATATTTATTTAGTCAGGTTCTAGTCAGCAGAGTCCTCATGTGGTGCTGTGGGTTAATGCGCCAGACTGCATAGCTGTTTGAACTGCAAGGTCAGTGGTTCAAGCTCACCAGTCACTCCTCGGAAACCCTATACAGGGTCACTATGGGCCAGAACCAACTCGATGGCACATAACAAAGTCAGCTTAATAACCCTAGCCATCCAAGCTAGGTCAAATGAGTACCAACTGCAAGCTTGGGAGTTCACACATACCTCCCTGAACTTCAAAACAATCAGCTTTTCCTCTTATTTTATCTCAAGGTCAATGGTGCATCAGCAAGCATATTGCTTGGCTAGTTCCCTCAACTTTCTGTCCTAAAAAGGGATTTTCTTTGATGGGCCGACTTTCCTTGCCTAGAAACCTCTGAAACTCAAAATGCCAGACTATCTGCCTTTTTAAAAAAAAAAAAAAAACTCACAAATCTTCAACAGTTTTGGGTGGGTGTGCATTTGTTTTCAAATGCAAATGTGTCAACTCAACTTCTGGCTGAATATTCCACCATAAAGTTCTAATGAATCCTATCAAGTATAGGCCAAAAGCCAGCATACAAACTTTCCATAATCATAATTCCCAATATTCCTATTGTACAGTTTACAATATTTTATTTTACAATAATAAGCAGGAGAAGCCAATATCCATAAGGTAATTAAACACATTAGCATTTTAAACCACTTAAGTTCCCTCCACCCTGAATTAACCCCATTGACATGCATATGGCCTTGGGGCCCTGACAGGGTGGATTTCAGTAGGCCTTATTGTTTTTATGTGCCCTGGAGTCTGTTCTGACTCTTGACTCTTCCTGAGCCTGTATAGGGTTTCTGATGCTGTAAATCTTTACAGGAGCAGAAAGCCTTATCTTTCTCCCACAGAACAGCTGGTAGTTTCGAACTGCTGACCCTGAAGTTAGCAGCCCGATTCATAACCACTATGCTACCAGAGCTCCTTCCAGTAGGCCTTAGCTGTATCTTTTCTATCCAGCTCCAGGCAACTCCAGAAGCTGCTCTCCTTTCAGCTTAAACATTTTATCCCATTCCCCTTTGTTCTTTGTCCCACAAAACCTTACAATTTTTTTTAGGTCTGGAGCCATTGCAATGAATCCCACTCACAGAGCCAAATGCTGACTTCCTCCAAATCTGCACTGGTCTTCAAACTCAGGGCATGACAGTACATCTAATATCTCTTTAAATTCCAACTACTAACATGAGAAAACTGAAGATTGAGGTGGCTATACTTTCCCACTTTCTAAACCACCTCTCTAACCAGTAAATTAATTCCAGCATTTTCAGCCCATTCATTAGCTGTGATGCTTAATTCTGACCTTTGTGATAGTTTCATCAGCAGCTGTTCTGTTATGGATACCACACTTAGGCCCCAATATTACACATACACCTACCTCCCTTTTCAGCTAGCATCATGTCTAGTGCTACTGTTTCCCCAAGACATCTGGCTACTGACATAACTGGCTAGCTCCCCCTTATAGGGCATCTCTGGTGTCATTTATGAACCTATGGATTAAGAGATCCAGGGAGAGATCTCTGGGCTCAAGATTTCTCATGTTGCTCAGGTTTCTTGCAGAACTCCAGGGTGAAGGGAATTGCCAGTTGGACCAATACGCATGTCCCAGTCCAATTGGAAGGCAGTAAATCTCAGACATTCCCTTTTCCGCAATACTCAGAGGGCCAAATAGGACACTGCTAGGTTCACCAGTGACATTTTGGATGTGGGTGTAAATTGTCAATTCTCCTATGGGCACTGTGAACTCTGCTCCTTGCCTTTGAAGACAAGAATAGTGGTTCATTATCCCTATGGAGAATGAAGGACAGCCCTTACAAGTTTCATTTCCTCAAGCATCCTTGCCTTGGTACAGCGCCAACCTGAAGTACATGTCCAAAGCCTGACTAAGGGAAAAGGGAATTACCTGTGCCTGTGGTTTATCACCTGTGCAAATATGGCAATGACGTTTACAGAGAGCTTGTACTCTGAATATTTAATCCATTCTAACCAAGCATTCATACTCCTATATTCTATTTCTACTTCTTATGTATGTCTTAGGTCTTTTACCTCAATCACTTCTACTCTTTCAGGGTCATTATTAAAGATTTCCTTATGGAGAGTAACAGGAAAAAGGCCTGGGTTTGGCGCTGAAATCAGGGAAGTGATGAATCGACTCCATAGATCCAGGTTGCTACTCTTCGCTCCCTATAATTGAGATAAGCACTGGATCCTCCAATTTCCTGCAGGATAAAACTTGGCAAACACCTAATTTGATGGTTTGAGGGAAAGGTGTCATAGTTACATCTACTATCAACCTTATTGGCTGGTCATAGGCAAAAGCCCTTTGTACCTCCCCCATGGTAATGATACATTTTAGTCATATTAGCTTCCAAACTCACCCCATCTTGTCAGGGACAGGTTAGAACCCCTGGGTCCTAGACCTGTCTTACCATGGCTTCATGTCCACTCTTTTATCCTGAGTCCTCTCCTACTAAATAGGGATTAAGGAAGGAGGAAGGACATTTTTAGTCCAACAAGAATAGGAACACTGAAAAGAAAACAGCCTGGAGACAAAAATAAAGATATCAAGACCTGAAACCCTAATCCTGTGCCCCTTTATTAAAAATTGATAAATATTCAACATACCACTCCTCTTGTTCAATATGTATTAGCCCACTCTTAGAAGAAGAGACCCCATACCTTTATAAGCCCCAGTGCACCCCAATCCCAAAGGGTCGTCACTTGGGAGACATACCCTGCTTCTCTCTTTGAAGTGTACTTTCACTTTGACCCAATCTATGCTCTCCAATTCTACCTGGTCTTCTGAGAAGCGGTGACTTGATGGGACTAATTCTTTAGACCCCCAAGAGCTAGCGGGATCAGGTAAAAACATGACAATCTGGCAGCAGTATGGCAAGGTAGCCTCTCAGACTCTTGTCAAGGTCAATTTGAGGAGCTCCCTGGGCAACAAATGTGCTTCCCACCAGTAACTACTTTTCCCTTAGGGAGCGTCCCTCTTTACAGTCAACCTGTCCCTATACTTAAGTATAATGAATCCACTCTTTTTCCACTGTATGAACAGCTGTTTCATTGATCAACCACATCTGGTAAGGGCCCTCCCAGTCCAGCTGGAGTCTGTTTTCTTTCCAGGTCTAGATCAGTACCAAGTCTCCCAGTAGGAAGTGATGAATGGTGAATTCGAAGGAATGGGTTTGAACCAAGAGTCCTTTTAACAGTCCAATTTTCCTCCCCTCGCCTGTGCACAGATTGCGTTGTCACCGTGGTTACTATGTTCTCAGTCCTCCACATCTCTCTCACTAATTCTGATCATCTCTTAACAGTTTTGGGTCTTTTTCTGGCTCTCACTGGGAGTCAATCAACCCTGTGGAGTAGGCCGCCAAAACTAAGGCAGGACGTGTCTCCTTTTCTATGAGGACTGCAGCTCCAAGTGGGCCCCAAGTTTGTGAGAAATGTTGTCTATACTGATAAACACTCAAGTAATCCAATCTGTACTCATTTTAGTGAGAGTGAGGTTTTCTTTATTCAATTTTGTAAAATCGGGCGCCGAACACAGTAGACACAGGCAGACACGCCATATGGCCTGCCCTTGAGCACTTTTAAGAGGTCTTATGCAGCCGATTTCCCTAAGGCAACACTTAGTTTGATTTCTTGACTGCTGTTTCCATGCGTGTTTATAGAGGATCCAAGGAAGATGAAGCCTTTTATAACTTCAATCTTTTTTTCCAGTTATCATGAGGTTGTTTATTGGTCCAGTGGTGAGGAATTTTGCTTTCTTTACATTTAAGTACTATAATACTGAAGGCTGTAGTCTTTGATTTTCATCAGTAAGTATTTTAAGTCCTGTTGGTTTTCAGCAAGCAAGGTTGTATCATCTGCACATCACAGGTTGCTAAAGAGTCTTCTTCAATCCTGATGCCATGTTTTTCTTCATATAACCTAGCTTCTCAGATTATTTGTTCTGCATATAGATTGAAAAAAATATGGTAAAAGAATACAACCCTGGCACACACCTTTCTTGATTTAAAAACATTTATTGTCCCTTTGTTCTGTTCATAAGGAACCTGGGCATAGAACAGACTTCTTGTTCTATGCACAGATTCCTCATGAACACAATTAAGTGTTCCAGAATATTTATTCTCTGCAATGTTGTTCATAGCTTGTTATGGTTCATACAGTCAAAAGTCTTTGCATAGTCAATAAAGCACATGTAAGCATTGTTCAGATATTCTCTACTTTCAGCCAAGGTCAATCTAATGTCAACATTGCCATCCCTCATTCCAGGTCCTTGTCTGAATCCCCCTAGAACCTTTCACAGTTTCCTTTTCAATATGTTGCTGTAGCTAGTTTTGAATTATCTTTAACAAAATTTTACTTGCATATTATATTGTCTGGTGATTTCTGCGTTCTGTTGGGTCATTTCTCTTTGGAATGGATACAAACATGGATCTCTTACATTCAGTCTTCCATAGACAAGTGTCTCTAGTACTGCGTCAGTTTCTTGATATATTTCAATTTGTATTCTATCAATTCCCAGAAACTTGTACTTTGCCGCCTTAAGTGTAACTTTGACTTCTTCCTTCAGTAACATTTATTTTCATCATGGTTACCTTTCCAGATGGTTGAATATCAACCATTTGTTTTTGCTATAGTAACTCTGTATATTCTGTCCATCTTCTTTTGATACTCTTTGCATCATTTAATATTTTGCCCATAAAATCTTTCAATATTGCAAGTTGAGGCTTAAATGTCTTCTTTAGTTCTTTCAGTTTAATGTATGGTGAGCATGATGTTCTCTTTTGGTTTTTCTACCTCCAGGTTTTTGCATGTTTCATTATAATACTTTGTAGTCTTGAGTTGCTCTTAAAATTTTCTGTACATCTCTCTTACACTCTCATTTCTTCCATTTGCTTTAGCATCTCTAGTCCAAAGGCCAAGTTTCAGAGTCTCTTCTGGCATGCAGTTTGGCCTTCTCTTTCTTTCTTATCTTCTTAATGACCTTTTGCTTTCTTCCTGTATGATGTTCTTGATGTCATCCCACAACTCTTCTGGTCCTTCTTTTGTCATTAATATCTAACACATCTAATATATTTTAGAGATTATCTCTAAATTCATGTGATATGTTCAAGGTCAAATTTTGGCTCTCATGGATTTGTTTTAATTTTTGTCAGTTTCAAGCCTGAACTTGCACATGAGAAATTGATGGTCAGTTTTACAGCCTGCCTCTGGCCTTGCTTTGGCTGATAATATGGAGCTTTCTCACAGATGTACTCCATTTGATTTCTGTATATTCCATCTGGTGAGGTCCATTTCATAGTCATCTCTAGGGACTCCTGGTGTGGTGTTGTAGGATAATCCCTGGACTGTGAATCACAAGTTTGGCAGTCCAAACCCACCAGCTGCTCCTCAGAAACTACATCGAGTTAGAACTGACTCGATGGCACTTTCTTCTTCTTCTTTTTTTAGTGTTTTATTGTGAATTATATGATAGTTTACATGAGAGAACTTTAGTTTTACATTCATTCCATCGTATATCATTTCATTGCCATGGTTCCAATCCCCTCCATGCATCATCTTCCTACCAAAGGGCATATCCTAGAAACCCATCCTCCACACTTCCCTCCCCCCACCCCCCAGTCTTAGGCCCACAGTCCCTCTCCCTCTCTGGATCCAAAGTCCCCAGCGGCTTCATTCCTCCTTGTCATCTTCTCTGTCTCCATCTCAGGCATCCATGCTTCTCTGGGTAGGGTCCCGCTCTCGGCTCTTCTCCGTTGGTGGTCCCAGAGACCTCTGCTCCCTTCCTTGCTACAAAACGTCTACCTTTGTATTTCCAACCCTCACAATATTGTTTCTGTGAAGTCCCGGTGTGGTGCTGTGGGCAACTGTGTGAGACTGCAAAGTCATTTGAACTGCAAGGTCAGTGGTTCAGGCTTACCAGCTGCTCCTTGGAAATCCTATACAGGGTCACTATGGGTCAGCATCCACTCAACAGCACTTAGCAAAAACTTTCATTGTTTCTATCCCCAATGTCACATTTTCCAACTGATCCTTCCTCTTTGTTTTCAACATCTGCATTCAAATCGCCAGTCATTATCAGTACATCTTGATTACAAGTTTGATCAGTTTCAAAGAAGAAGCTTGTAGAATTCTTCAATTTCACATAACTGGCTTTAGTGGTTGGAGTGTAAATTTGAATAATAGTGGTATTAGCTGGTCTTCTTTGTAGATGGATGGGTATAAACCTACCACAAAGAGTGTTCTACTTCAAGATTGATTTTAAAATGTTATTTTTGATGATGCATATGATGCCGTTCCTCTTCAGTTTGTCATTCTCAGCAGTAAACTATGATTTTAAGAAACAAAATTACCAATATCAGTCCATTTCAGCTCACTAATGTCTAGTATATTGATTTTTATGCTTTCCATTTCATTATTGACAACTTCCAATTTTCCTAGATTAATACTTTGTACATTCCATGTTCTGATCATGAATAGATATTTACAGCTGTTTCTTCTCATTTTGATTTATGTCCTCTCAGCAAATCAAGGTTCCAGATGCTTTAGTCCATTTACATCACCTAGGTCAACTCTATTTGGAGGAGGCAGTTTTCCATAGGGACTCATTTTCTGACAAAATTATCTGACAATAATCTGGTGCTATTCATCAACTTTTAATATTCAAGATTTTGGTGCCATCTGACAGTGTTCCACTACTATTTCTAAGGTTGCCAGTAGTTAAATATTCAGAAGTAGTCTGCCTCTCCTTCTTCCTAGTCTGTCTTAGTCTGGAAGATCAGCTGAATCCTGTCCACCATGGGTGTACTCTGGTGGTATTTAAAATACCAGTGGCATTGCTCCCAGAATCACAGCAACATTCAAGCCATCAGTGTACACCAAACTAACAACAGATGAGCGATGGATATGGGGCACTAGATGGGATAAAATAAAATATTAGAAAATTTACCAAGTAAAAAGAGATGTGAAAGAAATTAAAATATGAACCAGATTTTATGTTTAATTTAGTTTATCGAACAGAATGTTAACAACCTGCAATATGCAGATGATACAACCTTGCTTGCTGTAAGTGAAGAGGACTTAAAACATTTACTGATGAAAATAAAAAAGTACAGCCTTCAGTATGGATTACATCTCCATGTAAAGAAAACAAAAATCCTCACCAATGGACCAATAAACAACATTCTTATCAATGGAGAAAAGATTGAAGTTGTCAAGGACTTTATGCTTCTTGGGTCAACTATCAACACTCATGGAAGCAGCAGTCAAGTAATCAAACTACGTATTGCATTAGGCAAATCTACAGCACAAGACCTTTTTAAAATGGTGAAGAACAAAGATGTCAGCTTGAAGACTAAGGTGCACCTGACCCAAGCCATGGTATTTTCAATAACTTCATATGCATGCAAAAGCTGGACAATAAATAAGGAAGACCGTAGAAGAATTGATGCTTTTGAGTTATGGTGTTGGAGGAGGATATTGAAAGTGTCATGGGCTACCAAAAGAACCAACAGATCTGTGTTAGAAGAAGTACAGCCAGAGTGCTCCTTGGAGGCCAAGATGGACAAACTTTGTCTCTCATACTTTGAATATATTGTCAGGAGGGACCAGTTGCTGGAGAAGGATAACATATTTGGTAAGGTGGAGGGACAGAAAAAAAGAGGAAGACCCTAACGAGATGGATTGGCCAAGTGGCAGCATCAATGGACTCAAGTGTGGCAACAATAGTGAGGTTGGCCCAGGATGGGGCAGTGTTTCGTTCTGCTGTGCATAAGGTTGTTATGAGTCAGTACCAACTTGAAGGCACCTAACAACAACAACAACAACAACAGCAGAATGGTAATGGGAAAAAAATCAAAATAGGCTATTTATTTATTTATTTTTTGTCAATACTTGTCTAGAATAACTCTAAAACTCTATATCACCTACCTGTGCAATTTTATAATTATCAGGCGTTGCTTTATTCTAGGATTTAGAAAGCTACAGAATTGTTTTAGTGCAAGTTGTCCAGGTAGATTTCTTTCAAATTCTATATCCTGAAGGCCTATTTTCTCCCAAGAAGAAGTTTATGATTAATTTTGAGATATTTACTTTGTGGAAAACTCAGTAATGGCTTCCTTAACTTTTAAAAAACATTAAAATGCTAGTACTTTGCTTTTCAAAATGTAATTGAGAATAGGGTTCATTATTTCTTTTTCAATGATCAAACCTTAAGGCTTTTCAAAATATTACATTATCTGTACACATATTTTCCTCATTTCAAGTGCGATCATTTTTCCCACAATTGCTCTCAATGGCTATATCTATTTCCTTTTATTTCCAAATAAGCATTTATTTACCAAATGTCATAATGTTCTTCTTCCTTCCTGAAATCAATTCAGTAACCAACAATGACTCTTCTATTTCTAATAGGAGATTTTCTGAATATGCTCAGTTAGTTTTTCTCCAACATAAAATATTAGGTATATTAAAGCTTTTTCCAAATGAAATGTGGTTAAATTATTATTATTATTATTTTTGTTATAAGAAATAAATAATTGGAAAAAATAGCAAATTGTTTTTTATCTTTTTTTCTTATAAATTTTATATCTTATTTTCTGTATGTTTATATATCAACAAAAGAGTATAGTGTTTACCCCATTCTCACCCTTGCTTAAGTCTTTCTAGATTTGTTTTATGAACCATGGCATAGGGTGGTGGTTGTATGCTGTGAAGTTGGTGCCAAGTTATAAGTACCTTGCATAGGTTTTCTGAGTCTGTAAATCTTTATGGAAAAGAAAGTCTCATCTTTCTCCACAGAGTGTCTGGTAGATTCAAACCTTATGGTTTACAGCCCAACTCATAACCCATTATGCTACCAGGGTTCCTTCTTCTGAATCATAGATTTCTTAAACTTGAGGAGGACATTGGAATTGGGGCTATCAGCATGTACATTTTTAAGACAAAATTTTTATTTAGGAAGCTGCGGGTCAATGCAAATTAGACTGGATTTCCTTAAGAGGAAATGGATCAAAATCAATGTTGTTAGGAATGAGCAGAAACTCCAGAATACATAGAAAATGCCTAACATGGCTTACATTTTAATTAAGCATATGTCATATCCTCCAAGGAGTCCTGGTATGGCATTGTAGAGTAAGCACTGTTAACTAAAAGGTCAATGGTTCAAACCTACTAGTTGCTCCTCAGAAATCCTATATAGAGTCTCTATGAGTCAGAACTGACTTGACAGCCCTTAACAACAACAACATACCCTACATCAGAGAAGTCCTGGACTGCAAAGCAAAGGTTGGTGATTCAATCCCACCAGCAGCTCTGCAGGAGGAAGATGAGGCTTTCTGTGCCCACAAAAGTTTTTAAAGCCTGGGAAACTGTCTACAGGGTCACTGTGAATTGAAACCGACTCCACTGCACTTAACAACAAAGAGACTGTGCTAATGGCTTTAAATGTACTGTTTGATTTAATCACCAAAATTATCCTGTTTTATTATCTCCATTTATCAAAGAGGAAGCTAAGATTCTAATAGTTTAAGGCATTTTCCTGAGGTCACATAGCTAGTATTTGACAAAACTACAATCTAATCCAGGAGGTCTGAGTGTAAAACTAACTTTGATCATTATAATCAAGGATGCTCAAAGTAGAGGGGATATAATATGTGTCATAGGACATATAACATTATATATGTTCTAAACATTATGGTCTTTGAAAATAGAGCAAAGGCTCTTCTGGCTGAGTTTACAAATGGATTGGGGAGGATACAGATAGAAGCTTATGATTCAATTGTGAGTAATTGTTAGCAGGACTAATTGTGATGATCACAACTGTAAATGTAGAAGATGTGAAACAAAAAAGGGGGAGCAGCTAATCTTTCATTCCCAGAAAAGAGTAGCCTAGGACCATCAAGAGGGAAGAGCATGAGTGGAGCGTGGGCTCCTAACCAGAAAAGCAGCAACAGCAAAGACAGAAGCAAGCATGATGGCACAGAGAGCTAGAGCAACTGAGGGCTCTAGACTGTGTAATGAGAAAGGCTGTGTGTCTGTGGACAGGAGTCTGGTTTCCATATTGTGCCCTTTGTATAAATAAATGAACATATATTTTGTGTGTGCTTTGTGTACATCAAAAAAAAAAAAAAGACTAGAGGTAAATACTGTTAATCACTGGTGCATGGTGGGACTTGTAATCATTACAATGAAACAAAATATGATTTGTTGTGTATAAAACTGATTATCTGCCCTGCACACTATCATTCAATTCACAAAAAAGCTTTTTAAAAAAATCCCTAGGTATCAAGAGAAGTATCAGGAGGCCATCTTCAAAATTACAGGTTGGTTTTTTTACAAAATGAAAAAGGACCTGCATTAATCGACCTTGTCTTACTTTACTGGGTGCCATAACAAAATACTGCAAAGTCAGTAGCTATAAAGAGCATAAATTTATATTCTTACAATTCTGGGGTCTAAAAGTTCAAATCAAGGTCTCAACTCTGTCAATTATATCATTTGATATCTTGACTGCTGCTTCCATGGGTACAGATTATGGATTCAAATAAATTGAAATCTTTGGCAACTTTAATCTCCTACCTGCAATTTTTTGTATATATATATATATTTTTTGCAGCTAATAAATATATCTGCCTCATTCATCACATGCATGAATCACTAGCTATTCTTACAACACTACTCAGAGGCAATTAAGGAGCTCTGGCAGCGTAGTGGCTACAAATCGGGCTGCGAACCTCACGGTCAGCAGTTCAAACTACCAGCTGTTCTGTGGGAGAAAAATGAGGCTTTCTGCTCCTGTAAAGATTTACAGCCTGGGAAACCCTGTACAGGGTTGCCATGAGTCGGAACCGACTCCATGGCACATAACAACAACAACACTCAGAAGAAATTAAGACCTACCCTGCTTTGGTTGGTCCTACTTTGACTAATTGTTAAGAAGCAAAAGCATATGATTTCCCCAAACAAAGTCACATTCACACATACAAGGTTAACACTTCAACATATCTTAAATTTTTAAGAAGACATTCAGATAATAGCAGGCCTCATGGTCAGTCAGCTGAGTCACAAACAAATCTTGAAGTCTGTGTTTAGAGGAAAAAGACTGATCTAATTTCAACTAAGAACCATTATTTTATTTTGTCTTTGAACAAACATAATAATTATAAGCATGTGCCATTCATCATACACTGTATGTACTGTGAAATAAAACATCATGCATTTTGGATGTTGTGAGAACACCTGTGTGCACATTCTTCTACTATCCAGACATTAATATTGGAATTTTTCCAATTTTAGTACCTTTTCTCTCAACTCTAGCTATTGTTGTTGTTTTTAAGTGCCATTGAGCTGATTCTTATAACCAGGGACAGTTTTCCCAATAAGAAAGGTCAACACATGGCTAGGTCATCAACAAAACACCAGTTGCCCAAAGCAAAGACCTATAGATGCCAAGCAGACAGGTTACAAATAAAAGGAAAGGAAACTGGAAGGCACAAATGAAGTTGATGTCAGTTCCAAAGTGTGAGGATGTGATGGTCAAAAATAGTTAGCAGGGTCAGAAAGACACACATATGCAGGTTAGTTAAACTATGAGGTCCCTACCACATCAACACCTTTATTGACATCTGTCTATCTCAGCAGTTCCCTTGGAACTATATTATTCCTTCCTAATAAACAAGAACTCTGTTAGCATAGTGGTTACGAATCGGGCTGCTAAATTCAAGGTTGGCAATCCAAAGCTACTGGTTTTCTGCAGGAGAAAGATGAGGCTTTCTGCTCCCATAAAGATTTGCAGCCTTGGAAACCCTGTGCAGGATCATTATGAGTTGGAACCTACTCCCCGGTACTTAACAACAACAACAATAAACGAGGTGGGAGTGAGTTGTCAAGTTGAACTCTTGCTGTTGGTTTTAGGTGCTGTTGTTCAGTGCTGTCTAGTCAGTCCCAGCTCATACTGACCCCATACACAATAGAACGAAACACTGCCCAGTCCTTTACCATCAGCACAATTGTTTCTATGTTTGAATCTGTAGTTGAAGCCACTGTGTCAGTCTAGCCTGTTGAAGGTCTTGTTCTTTTTCACCAACCCTCTACTTTACCAAGCATAATGTCCTCCAGGAACTAGTTCCATCTGATAAGATTTCCAAATTATGTGAGAAGAAGTATATACTCTAGCAATCTAGATATACAATCTAAGTGTACCAAGACAAATAAGTTTATTTTTCTGGCAGTCCATGGTATATTCAATATTCTTTGTCAACTTCGTAATTCAGTGCCCTCACTTCTTCTTCAGTCTTCCTTATTCATTGTCTAGGTTTCACATACATATGAGGTGATTGCAAATACCATAGTTTGGATCAGGGGCACCACAGTGTTCAAAACAGTATCTATGCTTTTTAATACTTTAAAGATGGTTTTTGCAGCAGCTTTGCCCAATGCATTACATCATTTGATTTCTTGACTGCTGCTTTCATGGGTGTTGATTATGGGTCCAAATAAATTGAGATCTTTGGCAACTTTTATCTTTACTCCTTTATCACAGTGTTGCTTATGGCCTTGTTGTGAGGATTTTTGTTTTCTTTATGTTGAGATATAATCTATAATGAAGGCTGAGTCATTGATCTTCATCAGTAAGATGACAGCAAGCAAGGTTATGTCATCTGCATATCATATTTTGTTAATGGTTCTTCCTCCTCTTCTGATTTTCAGTTCCTCATATACTTCATCTTCCTAGATTATTTGTACAACATATAGATTGAATTATTGTTGTTGTTGTTGTTAGGTACCATCAAGTCAGTACCAACCCATAGTGACCTTGTGCACAGCAGAATGAAACACTGTCCGATCCTGGGACATCCTTACTACTGTTGCCACGCTTGAGTCCATCGATGCTGCCACTTGGCTAATGCATCTCACTGGGGGTCTTCCTCTTTTTCTCTGATTCACTGACCCTCTACCTTACCAAACATGATATCCTTCTCCAGTGTCTTGTCCCTCCTGACAATATGTCTGAAGTATGAGAGATGAAGTTTGGCCATCTTGGCCTCCAAACAGCACTCTGGCTGCACTTCTTCCAAAATAGATCTGTTGGTTCTTTTGGCAGACCATGGCACTTTCAATATTCTCCTCTAACACCATAACTCAAAAACATCAATTCATCTACAGTCTTCCTTAATCATTGTCCAGCTTTTGCATGCATATGAGGTTATTGAAAATATCATGGCTTGGGTCCTATCCTGCACAAAATAATCAAAAAACATCTTTAGGTGGAGATACGTTTGTATCTGCATCATTCTCTTTGTGATCACTCTCACTCCTTCAGTACCAAGAGTAATGCAATGAATTGTGGAAATGCAGCGTCAAAAAACAGAAAGCGAGTACAAACTTTTAAAGTATGTGAAACAAAAAGCACTCATGGAGATCTGCA
Source organism: Chrysochloris asiatica (assembly GCF_000296735.1). Taxonomy (NCBI): domain Eukaryota; kingdom Metazoa; phylum Chordata; class Mammalia; order Afrosoricida; family Chrysochloridae; genus Chrysochloris; species Chrysochloris asiatica. The sequence continues at coordinate 23,736,919 of NW_006408549.1, forward strand.
AAAGGCTTTCCAGCAAACATCATATGACAAACAATGTAATTTTTTCCAATTGATTTGTAAATATTACTTCCTTTAACTATCTTAGACCTCAAAAACAAAACTATTTATAAGTCAGGTCATTTTTCAGTTTACTAATTTACTAATTTTGTAAAAATTATAAGACGATAAAAGGAATACACAGAGTCCCTGAACCAAAAGGAAATGACTGATGTTTAACCATTTCAAGAGGTAGCATATGATCAAGAGCCAATGATACTGAAGGAAGAAGTCCAAGGTGCATTGAAGGAATTGGCAGAGAACAAGGCACCAGGAATTGATGGAAT
>NW_006408549.1:23739136-23746869 GCF_000296735.1 Chrysochloris asiatica
GTTCCCAAGGAGCAACTGGTGAGTTTGAACTCAAACTCAAAACTGGTTAGCAGCCCGGTGGTTATTCTACAGGGCCACACTAGTACCATTAATGCTGAAAATTGCTAATAACAATACAAATATAAAAGATTTTGTTCCAAATTCTACAATCCTTCCTTGTTTTCGAGAAAGAAAGAAAATTATTTTGTGCCATCAAGTCAGTTCTAACTCATAGTGATACTGTATATGGTGGTCCACAGCAGCTGGTGCGGTTGAACTGTCTCTTCTTACTAGTTCTATGCTTACCTACAGCCACCCATCTGTAGAAACTGAAATTGTTGCATTTGAAGACCCCATGAATAGAAACACACATTCTGCTATTTGGAATAATATTTCTTCTAACGGTACAAATTGTTAGACTGAAATAGGGCCAAATGATTTCCAAAATCATAATGGACCATTTGAAAATTTGTTTCAAATATTTCTGGACAATAAACAAACAAGGTTCAATAGTCAGAATGCATTTCATGGGTGCAAAGCTAAGGTGAAAATTATAAGATGCATTAGCTCCTTATATTAAAATATAAGAAGAATTGTTGTTAAGTGCCGTTGACTCGGTTCTGACCCATAGCGACCCTAGACAGAGTTTCTGAGGCTGTAAATCTTTACGGGAGCAGAACGCCTCATCTTTCTACCCCGGAGCGGCTGGTGGTTTCAAATTGCTGGCCTTAAGGTTTGCAGCCCGATTCGTAACAACTACGCTACCAGGAGAATTAGCTGTGGACTAATATGCTGGATTGCAAATTTGGTTTGAACCACAAAATTGGTGGTTCAAGCTCGCCAGCCAGTCCTTGGAAATCCTATACAGGGTTGCTATGGGTTGGTACCGACTTGACGGCACTTAACAACAACAATATTATTATTCATCAGTTCTACGTATTGTTTTGTTTGTGAACTATTTATCATAAATAATTTAATTCTTGATTTGCTATGGATAGACTTAGTTATTGGTGTAACTCAAATAAGATTGATATACGTAAAAAGAAATCAAATTCACAGAGAACATAGGGCATTGTATTTAAACCAAAGACATTGTTTTGGCTTAAATCATGAACTGGAAATTCAAATTAAGAACATCAGAGCTTAAAATCCACGTTTGCAACATGTTGTCATAATAATAGCTTAGTAAGAAAAAATTAAGTGTTTGAACCCCCACAAAAGGAAAATTTAGAGGGGAGTTGCTTAAACTCATTTTGCAGTTTCATTCATTTTTAGAAGGTTACATCTCAAAATACAATAACACAGAATAGGGTAACCTTTGTATAAGGGTAAGTTATTAAGTATTGCTATGAGGGTTTCAGTTCACATATGCATGGGTTTATTAAAAAAAAAAAAAAAAAGTGTGTTAAAACATCCTTTGTGATCAGTGGATAGCTACAAGCAAGTTCTCTTAATAATGCACTAGTCAGAGTCTGGTTGTTTTTGTTAAGTGTTGTTAAGGCAATTCTTACTCATAACAACCCTACATAAGTTTTCTAAGGAACAACTGATAGGTTTGAACCACTAACCTTGTGGTTAGCTTTCCAATGTTTATTCTGTAGTGTCACACCAGGAGTTGTTGTTGTTGTGAAGTGCCATCGAGTTGATTCTGAACCATAGTGACCCTGTATAGGGTTTCCGAGGAGCAGCTGGTGAGCTTTAACCACCGATCTTGCAGTTCAAATGGCTTTTCAATCTGCCACATTAACCCACAGTGCCACACCAGGACACCACACCAGGTGTTAGGGTGCATAAAAAAAGAATCCAGTCAAAACAATGGTTACTGATAGGATTTGAAGAACCAGTTAAATTCTAGGCAAAGATATAAGCTCAGAATGTTATGGTAGTGTTTTTGAGGATTCACATACGGGGATCTTGATAGATTTTCTTGAAGGATACTGGATGACCTTGGGGGCTTATTTTGAAGAACTTTTAAGAAAATATAAAACAACATTGATGAGAAAAAGGGCAAAAAAAATTGTGCCATTTTTTTTTTTTCATCATGGCAATATACCTGCTCCTTCTTCAAGGGTAGCTTGGACTGTCTTATGAGAACTTCATTGGGAGACATCACATTATCTACCCTGCAGCCCTGATCTTACCCTTCAGCCTTCTTTGAGTTTCCTAAAATCAAAGAATATTTAAAAGAAACATGATTTGAGTCTCTCAAGGTTGCTCAAATTGCTGTTTTGATGTGGTATAAATCAAAGAGCACAGAATTCTTCAGGTAAAGGTTAGAAAAAAAGAGTCAACTCCATCAAAAAGTTATAGACCGGCTTGATGGAAGACTAGGCAGAAAGATTGTGCAGACCTCCATTAGGGAAAGCATGGAAAACAAGTTGAAACAGATTTAGAGAACCATCCTAGAGCTCTGAACTTCAGATAAAATGAAAAATAAGTGGTTCAATTGCTTGCCAGAGTAGTGTTTAGAACAGGAACAAGAAAGGAGGTGACTTCTAGCAGGGAAAGCTGGTGTGTTCCACACAGCCATTGTGAATTAGAGTGAGGAAAGGAAGGGACAAGAGAGTGCTTCAATGCAGCAACCAACCAGTGACCTGCAAAAACACAAGTGTAAGTGTTTTTGTCCCCCAAATCACTCCATTTCTTTTGCTCTGCCTGCTAATCTCCATGCTGGTGCTCAGAGGGGAAACTTGCACAGGAAGACTCCCCCAGGGAAGGTCCTATGTCACACATACAAGATTTTGTGACATGCAGAAGGATTGGCATTGTTCTTCACTACAAGGGGGAAGGATCTGTACTGGGTGCACGAAGAGACAGAAGAAAGAAACTGATCCAGGAGTCTCTTCCAAAGTGATTCTGGCGAGGCCTTGGCCAGTTGTCACTAGGAGAAAGAGGCAAACAGAATTAAGGAGAGAGGAAACAAGGAAGGTCTTGGTCAGATCACATTGACACAGTGGGAACATTGTGGAATTTCTCATCGGGCTTTGAAGGCAAGAGTCCATTGTTATTGTGAAGTGCCATAGAGTCGATTCTGACCCATAGCAAACCTGTATAGGGTTTCCAAGGAGTAGCTGGTGAGCTTGAACCACCAACTTTACAGTTCAAGCAGCTTTGCAGTCTGGCGCATTAACCCACAGTGGTGGCACTAAAGAATTACTCATATTTTCCTACTATTTTTCTTTTTCTCTTTGTTTCTTTTTTAGGTTTCCCAGTTTTATTCATTTTTTTTCCCCTGGGATTTTTTTGTTTTGTTTGTTTCTTTGTTTTTTTGGGTGTGTTTTTAGTCTTTAATTTTGGTTTTTAGTCTTTAATTTTGGCCCTTCTTCAATCTTGTGGGAGTGCTTACTCTTCAGTGCCTCACCTAACAAGAGATAGCAACTTCAGCCGTAGAGCCAAGTTACAGTTGCACCCTGTAAAGCCCCACCAATAGGGAAAGGACCACTAACAGCTGATGTAAACCAAAGCAGAGTCTACAACCAACACCTGCTAAAAAGACTCAGTAATGTGTTATAAGAGCAGTGAACCAAGAAGACTATCTTCTGATCAAACCTACCAGGAAGCAATTGGAGTGTGCGTAAGAATATACCATCATACATTCATCTAATTAATACAAATATAACAATACCATAATGCCTAAAATACAGTAGGAAATGTCTGCTCGCATGTAGAAACAAGGCAGAAAAGCTCAAACAAATGACCAACAAGAAGAGCTAGGAATGGGATTGGAGAGCAAAGAGGCCACGGAATTGCCTGAAAGGGAATTTAGAAGAATGAGATTGAGGTGCACCCAAATGTTCCAAAGAAAGATCAAGAAAAATAAGGAAGAAGTGGAAAAAACACTGAAAGGGCAAAGGAGTATAACTAAAGAGATGGAAGCCAGAATCAGTGAGCTTGATGAGAAGTTTATCTATGCTGCTAAGACAGAAGAACAAGCAGAAAAAAGAATGAAAAAAATCTGAAGAAAGCCTAAGAGTCATGTGCGACAACATGAAGATAACACGAGGCTTACTGGAATTTCAGAGCTGAAAGAGACAAAGGAAATCAAATAAGAGACAGTTAAAAAGAGCTGTTTAAAGAAAATTTCACTAACATCTTGGAGGAGAAGATAGGCATTCAAGAAGTTGAATGAACCCAAGGGTGAATAGACTCCAAATGAAAATCACCAAGACATATCATAATCAAACTCTCCAAAATCAAAGACAAAGAGAGACTCCTGAAAGAAACAAGGGAAAAATGAAGTGTTACCTACAAAAGAATGCCAATAAGATTAAGATCTGATTTCTCAACAGAAACCATGCAGGTAAGAAGACATATACAAAATAATGAAAGAAAAAAAATGCCAACCAAGAACTATATACCCAGCAAAACTTTCAACCAAATATAATGGCAAATTCAGAACATTTCAGGATAAACAGTAATTAAGGGATTTTGTAAAGACCGAGCCAGCACTTTAAAATATATTAAAGGGAATTCTTTGGACTGAGAACCTACAAGACCAGACAACAACCAGAAATTGATGAATGTGGCAACACCTCCTGGAACTCAGTCTAGAGATAGAAAAGTCCAGAACAAAACAAAACTACCAGAATGAAATTAGAGGATCTGGGAGGTCAGTTAATAATCAGGACAACTACAAAGTGAAAGAAGAGAGACGTATAATAACAGAGATCTACGTGTTAAGGCAACATTCTTATCAAAGGAGAAAGGATTGAAGTTGTCAAGGACTTCATTCTTCTTGGATCAACTATCAACACTCATGGACGCAGCAGTCAAGAAATCAAATGACGTATTTTATGAGGCAAATCTGCTTCATAAGACCCTTTTAAAGTGTTGAAGAACAAAGATGTCAGCTTGAGGACTAAGGTGCACAGGACCCAAGCCATGGTATTTTCAATAACCTCATATGAGTGCAAAAGCTGGACAGTGAACAAGGAAGACCGTAGAAGAACTGACTCATTTGAGTTATGGTGTTGGAGGAGAATACTGAAAGTGCCACGGGCTGCCAAAAGAACCAACAGATCTGTGTTGGAAGAAGTACAGCCAGAGTGCTCCTTGGAGGCCAGGATGGCCATACTTCGGACATATTGTCAGGAGGGACCAGTCACTGGAGAAGGATATCATGTTTAGTAATGTGGAGGGTCAGAGAAAAAGAGTAAGACCCCCAGTGAGATGGATTGGCAAAGTGACAGCATTAATGGGCTCAAGCATGGGAATAATTTTGAGGTTGGCCAGGTTCAGGCACTGTTTTATTCTGTTGTGGATAGGGTTGCTATGAGTTGGTACGGACTTGATGGCACCTAACAATGAAACACCACAATAATATGTGTTAAGGAGATTCAGGTAGATATCAGAATAAAACAAACTGTCATAAAAAGAGAAAGAATTTAATAAAATATAGGGTAACCTCAAAGAAATTTAATACATCTCCACATAAAGTTAAGGAAAGAGAAGTCCAAGAAGATTATGGAAACATTAACACTAGGAACAAATTGATAAGAAAAAGCAGGGGGAAAAATGAACCCAGCATAAGAAAGCATATAGAACAAAGAAACCAGCAACACTACAAAAAACAAATAGTATAATGACAGTAATTTTTTTATATTGATAATTCTATTGAGTGTCAATGGATTAAATGTACCAGTTAAGAGGCAGAGTAGCAGAATGGACAATAAAACAGGCTCTTTCAATATGTGTCTACAAGAGATACACCTAACACACAAAGACAAAAATTGATTAAAATTTAAAGGATGGAAAAAAATTTGCCAAGCTAATTACAATCAAAATGGGCATTAGTGGCAACAATATACATCATAAGCTACAAAGAAGGAAATTATCTCATGATTAGAGGATCAACTGAACAAGAAGAAATAACCAGAATAAATATCTATGTTCCCAATGAAAGCATAAAGCAAACACTAATAGAATTGAAGAAAGAAATAGAAAATGCTACAATAATAGTGGAAAATTTTAATAAACCACTTTCAAAAAAGGACAGAACAAAAAGAGATGAGTAAAAGACATGAACAGATACTTCACCAAGGAAGACATTCAAGCAGCCAACAAATATATGAAGAAATATTCACTATCATTTGTCATTATTGTTGTTTTTAAGTGCTGTTGAGTCGATTCCGACCCAGAGCAACGCTGTATAGAGTCTCCAAGGAGCAGCTCTAGAGTTTGAACTGCCAACCTTGTAGTTCAAACTGACTTTTCAGCCCAGTGCAGCAGCTCCCAGTGCAACACCAGGGCTCCATTAGGCATTGGGGAGATGCAAATCAAAACAACAATGAGATATCATCTCACACTGGCAGTAAAAGGGAAGTTCAAAACAGCAGAGGACAACAAATGCTAGTGAGGTTGTGGAGAGACGGGTACATCCTACATTGCTGGCTGTACTGTAAAATATTTCAACCACTTTGGAAAAATGTATGGTGCTTCCTCAGAAAGTTGAAAATAGAAATACCTTACGGAGAGTAGATATATGTACACCAATATTCATCACAGCACTATTCATAATAGCAAAAAGATGAAGACAGTCTAAGTACCCATCCATGGAAGAATGGATAAACAAACTGTGGTACATACACACAATGGAATAATATACTACCTTGAAAAATAATGATGAAGCTGTGAAACACCTCATAACATGGATGAACCTTGAGGACATATTGTTGAGTAAAATTTGTCAAGCACAAAAGGACAAATATTGCATAAAACCATTATTGTAAAAGCTTAAGAAAAGATTTCCATACTAAAAGAATAATTCTTTGATCGTTTTCAAAGGTGGTAGAGAGGGAAAAGTAACTCACAGGTTGGGGGATAGACACATGATAGTTTGGATGGCAAGGGGGAGGGCAATGGGCAAGAAGGGGGAGGAAGTAGATGAATGGGGCTGATAGGGGAAGACATAAGGAGTTATGCATGGTCTAAATGGGATAGAGGTAGATTGTGATGTGTGCATAGCCTTGAAACAACAGGGCTCTATGCTACAGACATTAAAACATTGTCTGATTGGGTAAAAAATGGCAAAAAATGTTAAGGTGCGTGACTGTTTTTTGGATATTGGGTTCCTCTACCTACTATTGTAGTGTAGTGGTTATGAATTGGGCTGCGAACCTCAAGGTCAGCAGTTCGAAACTACCAGCTGCTCCACAGGAGAAAGATAAGGCTTTCTGCTCCCGTAAATATTTACAGCCTCGAAAACCCTGTTCAGGGTCGCTATGGGTCAGAACCGACTCAACGGCACGTAACAACAACAACAACCTACTATTATAATATAGACATTTATGAAGGATAGAAAGGAATATTGGGAAATATAATTACAGAAAACAGCAGAGGACTCTAGGCCCATGGACTGAGAAAGGCAGCATGCCTGTGGGCAGAAGGCTTGATTGCAAAATGTGCCCTTTAAACAACTATATATTTAAACAACTATATATTTTCTATGTAATTTGCGTACATCAAAAAAAAAAAAAAGGTAATAGAGGTAATGATGGTACATGGAAGGGATTGTAATCATTGCAATAAATTTTTTGAGTATAAAACTGATGGTCTGCCCTGTAAACCTTTACTCAATTCATAATAAAAGCTTAAAAAAAAAGTTATAGACCTAGTTGGAGGATATGCCAAGAAACAGTAGCTTCTTCTTTAATAAAGATCTATACAATTGGGCTGCGAACCTTAAGGTCAGCGGTTCGAAACTACCAGCTGCTCCACAGGAGAAAGATGAGGCTTTCTACTCCCGTAAATATTTA
>NW_006408549.1:23747139-23775114 GCF_000296735.1 Chrysochloris asiatica
TTGGAGGAGAATACTAAAAGTGCCAAAAGAACCAATAGATCTGTTTTGGAAGAAGTGTAGCCAGAGTGCTCCTTAGAGACCAAGATGGCTAAACTTCATCTTTCATACTTTGGACATATTGTCAGGAGGGACCAGTCGCTGGAGAAGGATGTCATACTGGGTAAGATGGAGGGTCAGAGAAAAAGAGGAAGACCCCCCAACGAGATGGATAGGCCAGGTGGCATCATTGATGGCGTCAAGTGTGGCAGTGGTAGTGAGGTTGGCCCAGGATTGGACATTGTTTCATGCTGCTGTACATGTGGTCTCTATGAGTCGGTCCCAACTCGATGGCACCTGACAACAACAACAACTTTACTATTGTACTAAACTCTGTCTGAATGACAATATTTGTAAACATCTTAGAAACAAAACATGAAGTTAGTGCTTGGGACATGTATAATGTATGGAGTGACACCCATAAGTCAGGTACCATTCAGTGGTTTGAAAGGTCTAAATATAAAAACATAAAGGCAGGAGTGTAAATTTACTACGTCATCTTCTTCACCACTCAAGAAGCCTGAAAGAAGATGTCAGTAAGCTGAGACTGACAAGTGCGAAAAATGTAGTCATGTCAATCAAGAGGAATAGGTCATATCAAATTTCAAATAAGTAAAGGCAATGTTTGCAAGTAAATACAAAAACATCTATATGGAATTGGAAGGTACATGCTGAAATTGTAGGTAAGTGAATGGGAATACAACTAAATTAAAAAGTCCTGGTTAGCTCATTTCCATTTGTTGGACAGTGTTTAGGATGAATTTTTCCTTGCTTTCCTTTTTCCTTTTCACACCAAACAGACTATAGTGACTTTTCCATTTAGTTCAGTGTATTGTACACAGTCTCACATCAGGGATTAACTAAATTTCTTTTTTTTTGAAACAAAAGTTAAAAATGGCAGACATTGTTTCCTTTGTGTTAAGCCCTAGTACACATGTGCATGCATACATACATAAATGCAGTCTCTGTGATTTCATTGAATTGAAAATAGGAGGGGCATAATGAGATAGAAAAGTAAACCAGGCATCATGTGTGTTACATGTTAGAGTAAAAATATACTCAATATGCCAGGCATGGACAGAAAAGGCACTTAAACATCTTTAACATGGAGTTTTTGTTGTTGCTGTTAGTTGTCATCAAACTGATTCTGACTTAATGACAACCTTACGTATAACAACTGAATGTTGCCCAGACTTGTATCCTCTTAATGATCATTGGTATATTTCAGTCCACTGTTGTGATTATTGAGTGAAAACATCTATTATGGGTTTCCTTCATTTTCTCTACTTTACTAAACAAGATGTTCTTTTCTAGGTGATGGTCTCACTAAAATTCTGTTCACAGTAAGTGAATCAAAGTTTGACCACCCTTACATTTAACATGACATGAACTGCTTTCTTTTGGATATAACTATTTCACAGCTATCAAGAGTTATGCATCATAAGTAATTAATTGTAAGTAGTTAGATAAATATTTTTCTGACAGAATTCATTGCATTCCATAAAAACCCCAAAATAAAGGTAACATTTTATCTAAACAAAAAAATCACTGAATATTTATAAAAGGGAAGCAATGGCACAAACAGATTACTTAAGAAATATTCAATAGTCTCATATGAATGGAGATATTTGCAGGAGGATGGTATGAGTGGCATTTGTTGCAGAACATGAGTCTGAAAGTAAGTTAGGCAGGATTGTAATGACTTTATTGGTTATGTATGCTAAGCAAGTTGGGTTTCACATTGTAGATTATTTGGGTGGAGATCAAATACACTAAAATAAAGTGATTTCATTTCCACACTTCATTGGCAGTGTGGATCTTAAATTAATGGGAAAATACCCTAGAGAAATGGAAAAAACCAATTAGGAGACTATTTTATTATGCCAGGTGAGAAAAGATAGAGTAAACCAGTCTGAAAGTTAATTCAGAATTGAGTTTCAGTGGATGTACAGAAATAATATTTAAATCATAATTATTACAGTGTTTATGTTTCTATACATATTGATGTCATTGCTAAGTGCCAGTGAGTTGATTCCATCTCACAGCAACCCTGTACAGGGTTTCTGAGGAACCACTGGTAGGTTTGAACTGCCAACCTTGGAGTTCACTGTCATTTACACTTTATAAATTTTTATTGTGTTATATTTCTAGGCATTTTGTGGCAAGTTTTCTTTATATTAAGTTATTTGCCTCTTGGGAGATGTATACAATTTCTCTTTATTTTTATTTATGAGGAAACTGAGGTCTAATTTCCTTGACTGGTATATGGGAATCACAGGGCTCAGTTAATACTGTATTTTGAAAAATTTCCCCCAGATCTTAAGAGATAATGCCAGATTAAAATATGCAAAGAGAGGAAGAGTGGCAAATGTACTAACGACAGTATTTAGAGTTGGGTGAACATATTCATTTTCCTGGCCACTAGGGCACCATATAGTGTGGTGCAGCAAATTAGAAAACCCCAGCTTAATACCAAAGAATGTCATAGATACTGAAAATTATTAATCTCCAAAGGATCATAAAACCCCAAGCTAGAAGAAATGTTAAAATTTAATATAGTCTATTCCCTACTTCTATTAAAATTGACTGAACATAAACCAACTCAAAGAGATGGGTATAGTACACACAAGTTCTATATTTAGAGATCTGAAATCTGAGTAAATCCTGCAAGAGTGTAAAATAGCCCAGTTTCATGGTACTTTGATTCTACATCCAGTGAAAATCATTTGGATTTGGGGTACTTGAGGATAGCATATTTAATATACTTTGTAGTTGTTAAGTTATTAGATCAGATACTCACATTTTCTTTTACTTTTTGTTGTAATCATTTCTTTTCCTTCTAAGATAATGATTTAAAAAAAAAATTTTTTTTTCTATCTTCCAATCCTGATGCCAAGTTCTTATTCATATAATCCAGCTTCTTTCATTATTTGATTAATATACAGATTGAATAAGAATGCTGATAGGATACAACCCTTGTACACACCTTTCCTGTGTTTAAAACAGTCAGTATCCCTTTGTTCTGTTTGTACAACTGCCTCTTTGTCTATGAACAGGTTCCCCATGAGCACAGTTAAGTGCTCATGAGGAATGTTATCATTGTAATATTATCCATAGCTTGTCATGATCCACAAAGTTGAAAGGCTTAGTATAGTCAGTGAAGCAGAAGTAAATATCTTTCTTTCAGCCAATATCTATCTGACGTCATCAATGACATCCCAGGTTCCATATCTTCTAAACCAGACTTGAATTTCTGGCAGTTCTCTGTCAATGTACTGTTTCAATCATTTGTTAATTACCTTCTGCAAAAATTTTCTTCAATGGGATGTTAATGGTTTATGCATTCTGATGAGTTACCTCTTTTTGGAATTATACAAATATAGATCTTTTCAAGTCAGATAGACAGGTAACTGTTGTCCAAATTTCTTGACACAGATGAATGAGCACCTCCAGTGCTTCACCAATTTGTTGAAAAATTCAATTATATTCCATCAATTCCTGGAGCCTTGTTTTTATGCAATGTTTTCAGAGCACTTCTTCTTTCATGCCATCAGTTCTTTAGCATATGCTACTTTTTGAAATGGTTGAACATTGACCAATTTTTTTTGGTACAGTGACTTTGTGTATACTTTCCATCATCTTTTGATGTTTTCTACATCAACATTCCGCCCTTGGATTCCTTCAATATTTCCAGGTGAGGCTGAAATTTTTCTCCAGTTCTTTTAACTTGAGAAATGGTGAGTATTATGGCTGCTCTCAGATCCCTGGTGAAGCTCAAATTATTAAAAAGAGGACCAAAATGTTAATCCAGCACTATTTAGACTGTGTGTCAAAATTAAACGAAAGTGGTGTAAGTCTAGAGGCATTGACAACAGCATGTGGAGAAGATGTAAGGGCTAGATCTTGATGCCCAGCATTGATTATGGGGGCAACAAGGAAACAAAATGCATGCTGCCCAGTGGCTTCTGCAAGTTACTGGTCCACAATGTCAAAGAACTGGAAGTACTTCTGATGTGCAACAAATCTTACAATGGCGAGATTGTGCACAGTGTTTCTTCCCAAACGGCAAGGCCATCATGGAAAGAGCAGCCCAGTTGGCCATCAGAGTCAACAAGCCCAATGCCAGGCTGCACAGCAAAGAAAATGAATAGACAACCATTTTCAGATTTTATTTGTGCTAAATAAAACCATAAAAATGCAATCTCTTGGTTTTCTAGTTCCATGTCTTTTTACATTTCATTATAATACTTGACTTTTTCTTTAAAAACTACCATTTGAAAATTTCTTTTCAACTCTTTTACTTCCTCATTTCTTCCAGTCACTTTAGCATCTCTCAAACATCTCATCTTTGTTTGAGAGAAAGTTTCAGTATCTCTTCTGCATATATTTTGCTCTTTTCTTCCATCATGTCTTTATTATGACCTATTGCTTTCTTCCTATATGATGTTCTTATGTCATCCCACAACTCTTCAAGTCTGTGGTCAGTAGGGTCATTTGGTGTATTTTTCAACAATACATAAAATCTGTTCTTGAGATTGTCTCTAAAGTCAATGGAATAAGTTTGAGGTCATATTTTTGGCTCTTGTTGACTTGTTTCAACTTTCTTCAATTTCAGTCTGAACTCACATATTGATGGTCTCTTCCATAGTCTACCCTAGCCTTTTTTAGACTTATCATATTGAATTTTTTCAATGACTCTTCCCATAGATACAGCCAATTTGATCACTGTGTATTCTATCTGGTGAGGTTCATATGTACAATTGTCTTTTATGTTGTTTAAGAACTGTATTTGCATGGAAACTCATTAAGCTATAATCCCTAATACAATTCAGAAAATTATTCATGCACTATGTATATACTTCACAGGGTTGTCTTTGAATGAGACAATCATGTGAAAGAACTGTGGGAACTGGAAAATTATTTGATACACACAAATGCCATTCAAAGAAACAGATCATTTTTACATAAAAATGACCACTTATGTCTCTAAATTATCCTGCAGTTGTCACTTGTATTCACAAGATGTTGGTTGTTACTGCTGTTATTGTTGTAAGGTGATTTTGAGTCAGTTTTGACTCATGCTGACCTCATGTATAACAAAATAAAATACTGCCTCATCCTGTGCCATTCTCAAAACTGTAGCTGTGTTCCATTCTATGTCACAGCTACTGTGTCAATCTATCTCATTGAGGAAATTCCTCATTTTTACTGATCCTCTGCTTTACAAAGCACCATGTCCTTTTCCAGGGGCTGGTTCTTCCTAATAACATGTCCAAATATGTGAGATGAATCTTGCCATCCTATCTTCTAAGAAGCATTTTAGCTGTGCTTCTTCTAAGACAGATTTGTTTGTTTGTTAATGGCATATTCAATATTTTACATCAACAACAAAATTCAAAGTCATCAATCTTCCTTATTAATTTTTCAGCTTTTGCTGCATATGAAGCAATTGAAAATGCCATGACTTGGACCAGGCATACCTCAGTCATCTAAGGAATTGTTAGTGATGCAGATATAAATATTGTGCATCATCTTAAATAGTGTAGCAGAAAGGATAGGCTAGTTGAAAATAACAGACTTTATCATAAATAAGAGCAAATATATTTAAAAAAGTAAACAATAAACTGAAAAAAGAAAATATTTCATTTATTAAAATCTCAATTTAACTAGATACTCATACCATCTTATTGAGTTCAATAATAAGTAAAATTAAGCTATGATGACAAAAGTCAGAATTGTGGATGCCTAGAGAAGATACAAATATTAACTAGGAAATTGTACAACAGAGCTTCTAGGGTAAAGAAGTATTTTATGTCTTGGCTGGGTAGTGGTTTGAATGATATGCTGGCTGAACTAGTATGCTATTGTTAAGTGCTATGGAACCTGTTTTGATTCACAGTGACCCATTATAAGGTTTCCAGATGCTTTAAATCTTTGCGGTAGCAGAAAGCTTCATCTTTCTCCATTGGAGCGGTTGTGATTCCATTGAACTATTGTGATTCTCAGTCTAGTGTTTATCTTATGGAGCCCCCACTGGTATTTCTGTTATATGCTGTTGAGTCGGTTCTGACTCACAGATCCTGTGTATAGGGTTTCCAAGGAGCAGCTGGTGAGTTTGGACTGCTGGTTTTGTTGTTCAGCACAACCTTGTGATGTAATGCTTTATCCCACAGCACCGTATTCTTAGTATGTGTGAATTTTACTATATGTAAATTATATCTCTTGTCATTAACTTTTAGACAACATATTATTAGCTATTTGAGATGGTTGTCTGTATCTCCTTCTAGTTGACTTCCTGATGATAATTCTCATATATGAAAATAGAATGTTTCTTAAGCACTATCTTCTGTCATAGTTTAGACTCTATACATGGAAATTTTATCAAGCTTTTTTCTTTTGCAAGTACTGCTATTTCTAATTTGATACTAAACATAAAGTTGCTTTAGTGCTGTTAGGAGAGTTAAGTTGTTGTATTCAATGAACTTCTAGAAAGGGGTTAGTGTAGTTGCTTTGTCCCTTCTTTTTTTATTTGCAAGTTGCCTCTATCTCTTTGAGCTGAGAAGCAAGAGAAACTACAAATTTTATTCATTGTCTAAAGGCAAAGAAAACACATATAGAATGAATTCTAACTGGAAATTCTCCAATGTACTAGAGTACTGCATTTTTGCATTCTGAATAATTTTATAAGATTATATGCCTAATTGAAACAACCTAGGGCTTTGCTCTACTACTTGTTCATCAGTTTGTTGTTCTGGGTTATTGTGTGTTGCTGTGATGCTAGAAGCTTTGTCTTTATAAACTAGTAGAGTCACTTATGGTTGATAGGTTTTATTTGAACTTCCAGACTAATAGAGACGAGGAAAAAGGTGATGTGTACCACTTCTCAATGGTTACTGTTGTTGTTGTTAGATGCTGTCTAATCAGTTCAGACTCCTAAGGACATTATGCACTACAGAACAAAACATTGCCCAGTCCTGCACCAACGTCATAATCCTTGCCACTCTTGATCCTATTGTTGCTGACACTGTGTCATTACATCTCATTGGGGGTCTCCCTCTTTTTTTGATGAACCTCCAGTTTACCAAGCATGATGTCCTTCCCCAGGGACTGGTCCCTCCTGATAATATGTCCAAAGTATGAGAGAAAAAGTCTGTTCATCTTGGCTTCTAAGGAGCATTTCTGAGTGTACTTCTTCCAGCACAAATTTGTTTATTCTTTTGGCAGCCCAAGGTACTTTTGATATCCTTCTCTAACACTATAACTAAAATGCTTTAATTCATATATGGTCTTCTTTATTAACTTTACAATTTTCACATGTATATGAGGCTATTGAAAATTACCATGTTGATGGTCAGTATCACCTTAGTCCTTAAACTGACATGTTTGCTCTTTAACACTTTAAAGAGGTCTTGTGCAGCACAATTGTCTAATGCAGTACATCATATGATTTTTTGAATGCTGTTTCCATGAGTGTTGATGGATAATGTGAGCAAAATGAACTCTGAACAACTTCAATCTTTTCTCCATATATCTTGATGCTATTTATTGCTCCTGTTGTGAGGATTTTTGTTTCTTTACACTGAGTTTCAAGCAATACTGTAGGCTGTGGTCTTTGATCTTCATCAGTATATATTTTACTCTTCATTTACAGCAAACAAGGTTGTATCATTTGCATAACTCAGGTTGTTGATCAGTTTTCCTCTAATCCTGAAACTACATTCTTTGTCATATAATCCAGCTTCTCAGATTATTTGCTCAGCATACGGATTGAGTAAATATGGTAAAAGAATGCAACCCTGGAACATTGTTGTTGTTAGGTGCCATCGAGTTGGTACCGATGCATAGTGATCTTATACACAGCAGAACAAAACACTGCCCGATTTTGGGCCAACCTCGCTACTGTTGCTATCCTTCTCCAGCAACGGGTCCCTCCTGACAATATGTCTGAAGCATAAGAGATGAAGTGTGGCCATCCTGGCCTCCAAGGAGCACTCCAGCTGCACTTCTTCCAACACAAATCTGCTGGTTCTTTTGGCAGACCATTGCATTTTCAATATTCTCCTCCAATACCATAACTCAAAAGCATCAATTCTTCTACAGTCTTACTTATTCACTGTCCAGCTTTCACATGCATATAAGGTTACTGAAAATACCATAGGTTGGGTCCGGCACACCATAGTCCTCAAGCTGACATCTTTGCTCTTCAACACTTGAAAAAGGTCTTGTGCAGCAGATTTGGCCAATGCAATATATCATTTGATATCTTGACTGCTGCTTCCATGAGTGTTGATAGTTGATCCAAGAAGAATGAAGTCCTTGACAATTTCAGTCTTTTCTCCATTGATAAGAACGTTGTTTATTGGTTCAATGGTGAAGATATTTATTTTTCTCATTGAGATGCAATCCATACCGAAGAGTGTGCTCTTTGATCTTCATCAGTAAATACTTTAAGTCCTCTTCACTTTCATCAAGCAAGGTTGTAGTATCTGCATATTGAAGGTTGTTAATGAGTCTTCTTCCAATCCAGATGCTACATTTTTCTTCATATAACTCAGCTTCTCGGATTATTTGCTCAGCATACAAGTTAAATAAGTATGGTGAAAGAATACAACTCTGCCGCACACCTTTTTTAATTTTAAACCATTCAGTGCTCCCATGTTCTGTTCGAACAACTGCCTCTTGGTCCATGTACAGATTCCTCATAAGCACAATTAAGTGTTCTGGAATACTCATACTTCACTATGTTGTCCATAGCTTGTCATGTTCCACACAATCAAAAGCCTTTGCAGAGTCAATAAAAACACAGGTAAACATCTTTCTGATATTCTCTGCTTGCAGCCAAGATCCATCAGACATCAGCAATGATATCCCTCATTCCACATCCTCTTCTGAATCATACTTGGACCTCTGGAAGTTCTATGTCAATGTATGCTTGTAGCCAGTTCTGTATTACCTTTAGTAAAACTTTACTCACATGGGATATCAAACAGATTGTCCAATGATTTCTGCATTCTGTTGGGTCACCTCTCTTTGGATGGGCACAAATTCAGATCTCTTTCAATCATTCAGCCAGATAGTTGTCTTCCAAATTTCTTTGCAGAGATGAGTGAGTGCCTGCCTGCTGTGTCGCCTCCCTTACTTGAAAGATTTAAATTTTTATTCCATTAATTCCTGGTGCCTTGTTCTTTGCCAATTCCTTCAATGTACCTTGGACTCTTCCTTCTGTATCATTGGCTCTTAATCATATGCTACATCTTGAAATGGTTGAACATCAACCATTTCCTTTTAGTACAGTGACTATATGTATTTCTTCCATCTTCTTTTGATGCTTTCTGCATCATTCAATAATTTGCCCAGAGAATCCTTCAATAACGAAAGTCGAGGCTTGAATGTTTTTTTTTTGTTTTTTGTTTTTTTCTTCAGTTCCCTCAGCTTGAGAAATGCTGAGCGTGTTCTTCCTTTTTGGTTTTTGACTCCAGATCTTTGCATATTTTTTTGTATTATTTGACTTTATTTTCTCAAGCTGACCTTTGAAATTTTCTGGTCAGCTCTTGTGCCTCCTCATTTCTTCCATTTGCTTTAGAATCTCTACTCTGGACAGCAAGTTTCCGTGTTTCTTCTGACATCCATTTTGACCTTTTCCTTCTTTCTTGTCTTCTGAATGACTTTTTGTTTTCTTCCTGTATGATGTTCTTGATGTCATCCCACAACACTTCTGGTCTTTGGTCTTTAGTGTGCAATGTGTTTCCTTGCTCTGGTCTAATAAGTACCTCTTGGTTTATGTACAGGTTCATCATGAGCACAATTAAGTGAACTGTAATACTCATTCTCTGTAATATTTTCCAAAGCTTGTCATGAACCACACAATTGAATGTCTTTACATAGTTAATAAAACACAAATAAAACATCTTTATGGTACTCCCTGCTTTTAGCTAACAAATTGCTTTCAGTAGTGGCATCCCTTGTTCCAGGTCCTTGTCTGAATGTGGTTTGAACCTCTGGCATTTCCCTGTAAATTCACTGATGCACTGTTTTTAAAATTATCTTTAGTAAAATATTACTTACATGTGATATTAATGATACTGTGTAATGAATTCCACATATCACCTTTCCTTTGAATGGGTGCACATATGGCTCTCCTACAATCAATTGGCCAGTGAGCTGTCATAAAAATTTATTGGTATAGATGAGTGACTGTCTCCAGTGCTGCATCAGTTTCTTGAAAGATTTCTATTTTTACTTCATTAATTCCTGGAGCCTTGCTCGTTGCCAATAATTTTAGTGTGTCTTGGACTCCTTCTTTCAATACCGCTGGCTCTTGAACATAGACTACAACTTGAAATGGTAGAATATTGGCCATTTCTTTTTAGTATAATGACTTTGTGTATTCCTAGCATCTTCTTTTGATACTATCTGTATCATCCAATATTTTGCACATAGAATCCTTCAGTATTCTATGACTGGTTAGCTACAGAAAATATTATGGATAGCATAAAAAATGTCAGATATTGTATTGGAAATGAGTCCATCAGAGTAGAAGGCACTCAAAGTATAACTGAGGAAGCGCTATCTACTCAAAGTAGAGTTAACCTTAATGATGTGAATAAAGTAAAGCTTTCAGAACCGTAATTTGCTGATGTGACACCACTCAAAATGAAAAGCAAAGCTGCAAACTTCCGTTAAGAATCTGAATTGTGAAATGTATGATGTAAGAACAGGAAAATTAGAAGTCATCAAAAAATGAATGGATTGCATAAAGATCAATATCCTAGTTAATAGTGAACTGAAATGGATTGAAATTGTCCATTTTGGATAAGACAATCATTTAGCAACAACAACACTGATTTAATAGGCTTGGAAAGATAATTTGAAAAGAAGTGGTGTCACATTCATCATAAAACAGAGCATTTCAGTATCTACCTTATCAGGAAAATATCCATATGCCTAAAAGAAAAACCAGTTAATACCACTATTATTCAAATTTACCCCACCAACCACTAAACACCAATGATGATGAATTGTAAAATTCTACCAACTTCTTCACTTTGAAATTTATTAAACATGTAATCAAGATGTATTGATAATTACTGGTGATTGGAATGTGCATGTTGGAAACAAAGAGGAAGTATCAGTAGATTGAAAATATGGTTTTGATGATAGAAATGATGCTTGAATTCACATGACAGAATTTTGCTAGATCAATGATTTATTCATTATAAATACCTTTCCCAACAACATAAACTTTGTCTATACACATGGACCTTACTAGGTAGAATACACTGGAATCACATTGACTACAATGTGAGAAGTGATGTTGGAAAAGCTCAAAATCATAACCAAACCAAGGCCAGGGAATAGACCATCAATTGCTCCTATGCAAGATTATGCTGAAATTGAAGAAAATTAAAACAAGTCCACGGGATTGAAAATATGGTCTTAGGTATATCCCAATTTAATTTAGAGAACAAGTATGTTCTTGAGATGGTCTCTAAATGCAGTGAAAACTAATGACCAAAGTCCAGAAAAGTTATGGGATGACATCAAGAACTACATACATGAAGATTGCATTTGTTGTTGTTAAGTGCCATCGAGTCGGGTCCGACCCATAGCGACCCTGTACAGGGTTTCCGAGGGTGTAAATCCTTACGGGAGTAGAAAGCCTCATCTTTCTCCCACGGAGCGATTGGTAGTTTCGAACCGCTGACCTTAAGGTTCGCAGCCCGATTCATAACCACTACGCTACCAGAGCTCCTTGCATAGGGTTTTAAAAAAGACAAGAAAGAAACAAAAGACCCAAATGGATGTTGGAAGAAATTATGAAACTTGTTCTTGAGAAAAGAGAAGCAGATAGCAGAGCCTTGCTTCCTGGAAGGCAAGAGAACTTAAAATGCTTATTGATGAAGATCAAAGACTATAGCCTTCAATATATTTTGCACCTCAGTGTAAAGAAAATAAAAATCCTCTCAATGGACCAATAAATAGCATCATGATAAACTGAGAAAACATTGAAATCATCAAAGACTTGATTTTGCTTGGATTCAGAATCAGTGCTTATTGTATGTAGCATCAGTCAAGAAATCAAAAGGCGTATTACAGTAGGATACTCTGTTGCAAAAGACTTTTATCAAGTGTTAAAGAGCAAATAAGTCAATTTGAGTGTGCCTGACCCAAGCCATGGTATTTTCCAATAGCCTTATATACATGTGGAGTCGTGGTGTGGCACTGCAGGATAAGCACTGGACTGCTAACCACAAGACTGGTGATTCTACCCACCAGCTACTCCTAGGAAACCGTATATAGACTCACTGTGAGTTAGAACTGACTCAGTGGTACTTAACAATACCAACAATATAGGATGTGAAAGTTGGACAATGCAGAAGAAAGGTAGCAATTGATGCATTTCAATTTTGGTGTTGGAAAATAATTTTAAAAGCACCACAAACTGCCAGTAGAACAAACAAACATGTATTAAAACTAGTACAGCCAGAATACTCCTTAGAAGGGAGACTGGCAAGACTTCATCTCTCATTCTTTGGCCATATTGCTAGGAGGGATCAGTCCCTGGAGGACATCATGCTTGGTAAAGTGAAGGGTCAAAGAGATAGAGGAAGACTCCCCAAGATATTGATTGACAGTGTCAGTAGCAGTGGGCTCAAACATAACAACCATGGGTATGTTTTATCTATTTAGCTAAACATAAACGTTCTGTTGTACGTAAATTTGCAATGAGTCAGAGCCATCTGGATGACACTGAGAACAACAGGGCTTTCTTCTATAACTTTTTACTAGATTCAGGCATGGATTCAATACCACTGTATAAATATGAGCTATTCTTGTTGTTGTTGTTAGGTGCCATATTGAGTCAGTACCAACTCATAGTGACCTTATGCACAGCAGAACGAAACACTGCCCGATCCTGGGCCAACCTCACTATTGTTGCCATGCTTGAGTCCATTGATGCTGTCACTTGGCCATTCCATCTCATTGGGATCTTCCTCTTTTTCTCTGACCCTCCACCTTACCTAACATGATATCCTTCTCCAGTGACTGGTCCCTCCTGACAATATGTCTGAAGTTATAAAAGTACTCAATGTTTTGTTGTTGTTAAATGCCATCGAGTTAGTTCCAACTCATAGTGATCCTGTATAGAGTTTCTTAGGTGTGGTTGGAATGTTTTGGAGTATATAAAACATAGTTAACTGATATTATACCTGCTATTCAGATGGAATACCAGATAATGTTGGTAATAAATACCATTCATGACTGGGAAGCTTATTAATGTAATCTTTTATATTACCTCATAGATTCAGTATTATCTTAATCTGTAAATGCTTTTATTAGGGACATAATTGTGGTTGGACAATAGGAAGATAGGGTCAAGTCTGTATGATAAGCCTGTCAGTCTACATTTGTACATGAAATAGGATACTATTGTTAATCGCACTGGTAACGTAGTGGATTATGAGCTGGACGCTAACCACAAGGTATAGTAGTTCAAATCTATCAGTTGCTCTTCAGGAGAAAGATGAGGATTTCTGTTAAGAGTCAGATCAGCTGTTGGAATCTACCAATGGTTCCATGGGAGAAAAATGAGGCTTTCTGCTCCCATAAAGATTTACAGCCTCAGAAACCCTGTTCAGGGTCACTATGACTTGGAACCAACTCCACGGTACTTAACA
This sequence comes from Chrysochloris asiatica, assembly GCF_000296735.1. NCBI lineage: Eukaryota > Metazoa > Chordata > Mammalia > Afrosoricida > Chrysochloridae > Chrysochloris > Chrysochloris asiatica. The sequence continues at coordinate 23,760,855 of NW_006408549.1, forward strand.
TAGATGCACAGCCTTGGAAACCCTTTGTTGTTATTGTTGTTGTTAAGTGCCATTGAGTTGGTTCTGACAAATAGCGACCCTCTATAGGTTTTCCAAAGGCGCTCTGGTAGTGTAGTGGTTATGAATCGGGCTGTGAACCTCAAGGTCAGCAGTTCGAAACTACCAGCTGTTCCACGGGAGAAAGATGAGGCTTTCTGCTCCTGTAAAGATTTACAGTCTCAGAAACCCTGTACAGGGTCACTATGAGTCGGAACTGACTCCACGGCACATAACAACAACAGCATAGGTTTTACAAGGAGCTGTTGGTGAGTTTGAACCACCAATCTTGCAGGGTAATAAATTACATTCCTTGAACAGACAGCAATTGATATTTCATGAAAATCATTATGAGTCAAGCACTTAGTAAAATATTAACTAGAGCAACATCTTATTGAATACTGCAACACAGAAAAAGACAAAACCTGAAACATAAAACATATAAGTTACTGTTAAATTGTTTTGATACTTGAGAAAACTGAGACTAGAAATAAATGAGCTTTTCTAAGTTCATACACAAAGTGGTGGAGAAATGACTCCAAATGATTCTATTACTTAGGCTTTAAGAATGTAGCACATTATACTTTCTTTGGCTGTTTTTCTTATTATCATTAATTACAGAATAGTGTTAAAAACTGAGTTTTGTTAAGACCTGTCTAGTCAGTTCTGACTCATAGAGTCCTTGTATAGGGTTTCCAAAGCACAATTTTTCATTAGCGTTTTAGAGGTGTCCTGGTGTGGCGCTGTACATATTCATTGGAGTGCTAACCACAAGATTGATTCAAAGGAATCAGCCGCTCCTCGGAAAACCCTATACAGGATCCCTATCAGTCAGAAGTGACTAGATGGCACTTAGCAATAACATATATAGCCTTTAAAATGAAAAGAGAAAAATGAGATAAGATTTATAAAATATGTAAAACATACAATCACAGTTTTAATAAACCAATAAGCTGTGTTTAAATCTTTGCTTTACATATATAATTATATACAACAGCATGTTCTATTACATATTTAATTTGTCAATGTTTATAACAACAAAGTTTTTATGCTGTTTCTCATTTTATATTTAAGGAAATAAGAATTTAAAAAGTGACATAAAATGAGAGCACAGTTTATAGAAGTTGTTTCTAAATTTACACAGTAAGCAGCAAAATTGTGAAAGTAGGACAATAAGTGAAATCTTTTAGACTTCTGGTTGTATGACATTCTTATTGGCTCTGTAACTTGTAATTTACATTTACATTTACATTCATTCATCTTTCCTTCAAGGAGCAAGCCATTAAGAAAGGGGTGACAGACAAGTTAACAGATAATTACCAGACATTGTGATAAGAGCTTTCATAGAGAGAAGCAATTTGAAGTTCTATTTAGTTCTGCAAATTGTTCTCACATAGAGCACATGGTAACACTCAGAAGTAGGTAGGGTACATATTATCCATAGTTTTCCATTACACAGTTGACAGAAGCTAAGTTTTAACTATGAGTTTAAATTACTTTTTCTGAAACCATATTAACAAATAATTGTTGCAACAGGATTTAAGCCAGGTCTTCTGACTTCTAAACCTGTGGTTAAGTTAATGGATATCTTAGTACTGGTAGCTGTTGCTGAGTTGGTTCCCACTCATAGAGGTCATGTATGGGTTTTCTGAGGACTGGCTGGTGGGTTTGAACCACCAATTTGTGGTTCAAATAAACCTTGTAGTCTAGTGCTTATCCTACAGGGTCACGCCAGGACTCCATCAATACTGGTTAGAAATCATAGTCAGAAATCTGGCAATGAGCTATATTTAGCTCTGGGAGAAATAGTAATCTATGTAGAAAGCCTAGTCTTTAAAAAGAGAGTATAATAAAACCAATAATGGTGCAATGGATGGAAAAAAGTGGACAAAGAATATTCTTGGAAGCTCTAGTTAATAAAATACAGTATAACTTGTGAAAAATGAATCTGTGAAAGGCAGAAACTTGTTAGAAAGGGAAAACTCAGTATTTTCTTATAAAAATAAGTGACAGAAATGTGTACCCTATCAAAGGTGGAAAACTTGTGAGGAGCTGTGAGAAAAACAAGTCAGTCCTGTCAAGTTCTAGCTGTCACAAGTTTCATTGTACAAAGCTCTTGGTTCAATATAGCTATCAAATGAAAAGTGTAAGGCATAGCTATGAATTTATGGAGACATTTAAAGCATCTAGAAAGCAGTTGAGAATTAACCTATTTAATACACTTAATACCAGATTATGAAAGCAAGTCTTAGAGCCAAAATTAATTGAACAAAGTATCTGTTTATAAAAAAAATTCCTCAGAATGCTACTGAATAAGGAATAGAGATCTATTAGGAAAAAAAAAAAAAAATCCATAAATCTTTCAAGGAAATATCTAGCTGAAGTAAAAGCAAAATGAATGCTAACTTTTCTAGTAGAAAATGGAACCCAAATCTAGAGAGTAACTATTATTCCAATTAATTGAGTTCTTATCATTGCTTCACAAAAAAATGTTTCAATATTATATATCTCACATAACTCTTCCTCTTCCATACTAACTTTGAGGATAAAATGCTTTGGAAGAGGAGATTGACTTTTAGGACTTAATTTCCCATCTTCTGCTAGGGATTTTTGTATGTTTACTGATCCATGGCGCTTAAAAATATTTTGATTTTTTTCCCAGCCAAATTGAATACATTGGAGTATCTCTGTTGCATTCTTGAGAATTGAAATGATTAATTTGATATTAATCTGAATTGGGAGAGATTTGACTATTCATTAGTGATGCTAATTTTCATGAAGTTGCAAGTTGGTCATGATCCAAACAGATGTTTTTATGAAAAGAGAAGTTTCAAGGAATATTGTTAATGGGCTGTAATAGTTAAAAGATGGGAAAGCTGTAGTACTTTTAGTGTTCACTCTGGAGCAAAGCAGTATTCCCGATTTTTTATCCATCTCGTTTGATACACAAATGCTGTGAAGCACTGTATTACTTAGGGTTTGTTACTCCTAAAACTTGGGTCCCATACCCTAGATTGTTCAAGCCAATTAACAAACATCCCAGACAAACAAAGAAAGAAAAAAACCTTTATTATTAACAAGCCACTCCTGGAACACTCTATAATAAAGAGGTATGTTCTCTGATGGGCTCTCTCACAAAAAATATTCATAGCCATTTTTACTAATGTGATCAGCATGCAGGTGAGCTACAATCTTCTCTCTCTGGTATTTGCACCACTTCACAAGGTGACTGGATGTCCTGATATTGTTGTTGTTGTTGTTGTTATGTGCCTTGGAGTTGGTTCTGACTCAGCGATCCTGTACAAGGTTTCCTAGGCTGTAAATCTTTATGGGAGCAGAAAGCCTCATCTTTGTCCCGCGAAACAGCTTGTAGTTTCTAACTGCTGACCGTGAGATTAGCAGCCCGATTAGTAACCACTACACTACCAGAGCTCCTTACAAGTATATCAAAAGGGTTAACTCACCTGGTGCCATGTGTCTGGGTGGTGACTCTTTCAGAAACCACAGGTCTGAGGTTTGAGCTCGCTATACTGTCCTTGGGAAAAGGAAGAGTCATTTCTGCTCCCGCAATGATTTACAGCGTGTGAAACCGTATCCACAGTCATTATTAGTTAGACCCAATTCGGCAGAACTTAATAACAACAAATTCTATTTTAAAACTGTTGCTTTTAAATTCTAAGTATTACATGGGAAATGACATTTACACTTTGGAACCAGACAGAATCAATTTCAAAGCCTAGTTCTTCCACTAATTATTTTCCTACTATTTCTACTTCAAGTTTCTAAGCCTGTTTCCTCATTTATAAAATAATAAAGAAATATACATCTGTAATGATCATTCTTAATTTTGTTACTTAATGTTTAACCCTCAACCTTTTGACTAGGATTTCCCATCTTATGAATAATGTTGTACAATACAATCCAACACCAAATATTCATTTTCTCTTCTTTGATTAAGCAATCATTACTTAAAGCAATGTATCATTTGATTTCTTAACTATTGTTTTCATGAGTGCTAATTGTGGATCCAAACAAAATGAAGTCTTTGACAATTTCAATCATTTCTCTATTTATTATTAAGTTTTTTATTGGCCAAGTTGTAAGGATTTTTGCATTCTTTACACTGAGGTGCAATCCATACTGAAGCTGTAGTCTTTGAACTTCATCAGTAAGTATTTTAAATGACCATCTTTTCTAGCAAACAAGGTTGAACCATCTGCATATTGCAGGTTGCTCATGAGTCATGCTCCAATCCTGATGCCATGCTGTTCTTCATAAAATACAGCTTCTCTGATTTTTTTGCTCAACAAACAGATTGAATAAATATACTGAAAGACTATAACACTGGCATATACATTTCCTAATTTTAAACCATTCAGTATCCCCTTATTCTAATGAATGCCTCTTTGTCTATGTACAACTAAGTGTCTGGAATACCCATTCTTTGCAATGTCATCCATAATTTGTTATGATCCACACAATAAAAAAATCTTTACATAGTCAATAAAGCACAAGTAAACATCTTTCTGGTATTCTCTGGTTTATTTCAGCAAAGATCCATCTAATGTCAGCAATGATATCCCTTGTTCTCCATCCTCTTTTGAACCCATCTTGTGTTTCTGGCAGTTCCTTGCTGGTATATTGTCGAAATTGTCTTTGAATTATCTTTCAAAAAATTTACCTGAATGTGATATGAAGGATATTCATCTATGATTTCTGCATTCCGTTGATTCATCTGTCTTTGGAATGAGCAACAATATGAATCTCTTCCAATTGATTGACCATCGAATTGTCTTCCAAATTCCTTCGCATAGATGAGTGAGTGCCTACTATACTGCATCAGATTGTTGAAAGATTTCAATATGTGTTTCGACAGTTCCAGGAAATATATTTTTTCACCAATGCCTTCAATGTAGCTTGGATGTCTTCCTTCAGTACTACTGAGTCCTGATCATGTGCTATCTCTTGAAATGGTTGAGCATCAGCCATTTGTTTTTGGTTCTGTGATCATATATTCCTTCTATCTTTTTTGATGTTTTCTGCATCGTCAAATACTTAGCCCATGTTGTTATTGTTGTTGCTAAGTGCTGTCGAGTTGGTTCCAACTCATATTAACCCTGTATAGGGTTTCTGAGGAGTGCTGACCATGTGACTCAAATCTCTCTTGTAGTCCAGTGCCACACCAGGACTTCATTTTGCCTACAGGACCCGTCAATATTGTCAGTCAAGGTGTGAATTTTTTCTTCAGTTCTTTCAGTTTGAAAAATTCTGAGCATGTTCTTACCTCTTAGTTTTATTACTCCAAGTCTTTTCACATTTCACAATAATACTTGATTTTGGTGTTCTCAAGTTGCCCTTTGAAAATTTCTGTTCAGCTCTTCTACTTCCTCATTTCTTCAGTTTATGTTAGCATCTCTATGCTGGAGAACAAGTTCCAGAGTCTCTTCTGACATCCATTTTGGTCTTTTCTTTCTTTTTAGTGATTTTTACTGTATTCCTATATGATGTTCTTGATGTCATCTTCAACTCTATTCATCTACAGACATTAGCATCTAATGCATCAGATCTATTCTTGAATTTACCTCTAAATATAGGTGGAATGCTGAGATATAAATTTAATGACCTATGAGAAAACCTTTACACTGAGAACTATGAAACATATTTTTTGAGAAAAATCATAGACATAAGTAGATAGGGAGATATGCTATATTTCTGTATAGGAACCATGGTGCTTCAGTAGAACTCTTGCTTTCCATCTGGGAGAACTCAGTTCAATTCCCAGACAATGTATCTCATGCAGAGCCACCACTATCTGTGATATTTTGTGTGTTGCTGCAATGTGGAACATATTTCTCTGGAATTTCCACACTAACATGCACTATGAAAAAAGAGCTGGTAATCTACTTTTGAAAATCCACCAATGAAAATTCTATAAATCCTAAAGATCTGATCTACAACTGATCATAAGGATAACACATGACCAGGAACCATTTCATTCCTTGGGTTGTCATGAGTCAGGGTCAACTCCATGGTACCTGAAAACAAAATCTGGATTGGAATGCTCAAATTTTATGTCATTTTTGAAATTGTCCCCATTTAGAATCTTAACCCATCATAATATCAAAGTATACTACCCAATCCTGCATCATCCTCAAAATGTTGTTTCATTTGAGCTCATTATGTTAATCCACCTCTTTTGGGGTCTTCCTCTTTTTTTGATGACCCTCTATTTTAACAAACATGATGTCCTTTTCTAGGAATTGGTTCTTCTTGATAAAAGTATGTGAGATGAAGTCTCACCATCCTAGCTTCTAAAGAGTGTTCTCACCTTACTTCCTGCAAGACAGTTTTGGTAGTCCATGGTACTTTCAACACTCTTCAGCAATACCATAACTGAAAGGCATCAGTTCTTCTCCAGTCTTCTTTATTCATTATGCAACTTTCTCATGCATATTGTTGTTAAGTGCCATCAAGCTTGTTCTGACCCATAGCGACCCTGTACAGGGTTTTTGAAGAGCAGCTGGTGAGCTTGAACCACTCACCTTGTGATTGAAATGGACCTTGTATGCCAGTACATTAATCTACAGTGCCAAACCAGGACTCCTTTTACACTTTGGAGAAGTATTTGGCAGCAGATTTGCTCAGTGCAATATGTCATTTGATTTCTTGACTGCTGCTTGCCTGAGCATTCATTATGAATCCAAGTTAAATGTAAACCTTGACGACTTCAGTCTTTTCTCCACTTATCATAATACTGATTTCTTTTCCAGTTGTGAAGATAATCATCTTCTTATTGAGTTATAATACATACTGAAGGCTGTATTATTGTTATTTTTTATCTTCATGAACAAGTACTTCAAGTTTTCTTTCTTTTCATCAAGAAAAGTTGTGTCATCTGCATTTGGCAGATTGTTAATGAATCTTCTTCCAATCCTGATTCAGCATTCTTTGTATAGGATAGCTTCTTGGATTATTTGTTCATCATGCAGATTGAATAATTATGGCGAAATGATATAATCCTAAGGAATACCTTTCCTGATTTCAACAATGATTTTACTATCTCTTAGTCTATGTACAGATTCTTCACTAAAACAATTAAAGGTTCTTGAATTCCCATTCTTTGTAATGTTATCCATCAATTTTTATGATCCACATAGTCAAATATATTTGTATAATCAACAAAGCACAAGTAAATAGCTTTCTGGGATATATATTGTGAAGATGGCACAGGACTTTTAAACACAGGGTCACTATGAGTTGGAACAGATTTAACAGCATATAGCAACAGCATTATGTCTGTCAGTTAGTCCTATATATGTTTGTCAGTTTGTCATATTGTGGTGCCTTCTCTACATAAGTATATACTGTGATACTGGAAGCTATGCAACCAGTATTAGAAATATCAGCAGGCTCAACTATGGTAGATAGATTTCTTCTGAGCTTCTGGACTAAGATAAACTAGCAAGAGGAGAAGCAGACTACTTCTGTTCAGTTAGCCGCTGAAAACCTTATGAATAACAGTAGAACATTGTCAGATATAATGTCTGGAGATGAAAACAGTATGAATAGCATCAGAATATTGTCAGATATAGTGACAGAAGGCACTCAAAATACAAAAGGGAATGAGGTTCCTCCTCAAAGTCTAATTGACTGCGATTATGCTAATGAGTGTAGCTTTCTGGACCTTCATTTCTCTGGTGATGCACAACTTAAAATGAGGAAAATCAGGTACAAACATCCATTTATAATCAGAATACGGAAAGCACAAAGTCTGAATCTAGGAAAATTGGTAGATGTTAAAAATGGAACAGAATGTATAAAGATAATATTATAGGCATTAGTGAGCTGAAATGGACTGGTATTGACTATTTTGAATGTGACAATTATATGATTTAGTAGGCTGGGAATGACAAATTCAATAGGAATTGAGTAGCATTCAACTTAAAAAATATCTATCTTGAAGTACAATGCTGTCTATGATAGGGCAATATTCATATTCCTACAAGGAAGAACATTTTACAACCACTATTATTTAAATTTATTCACAAAACACTAATGCCAGTAATGATGAAATTGAATAATTCTACCAACTTCTTCAGTCTGAAATTGATAAAACATGCAATCAAGATGTATTGAAAATTACTGTTGATTGGAATGCAAGGGTTAGAGACAAAGATGAAGGGTCACTAGTTGGAAAATATGGTCTTGGTGACAGAAATGATGCTGAAGATCCCATTATAGAATTTTGCAAGATCAATGGTTTATTCATTGCTAATACCTTTTTTAAGCAACATGAAAGACAATTACACACATGGATCTCTCCAGTTAGAATACACAGGATTCAAATTGACTACATGTACTGGAAGAGATGGTTCAAAAGCTCAATGTCATCATTCAAAGCAAGGCTAGGGCCTGACTATGGAATCAACCATCAATTGCTCATATGCAAGTCCAGGTTGGAGCTGAAGAAAATTAGAACAAGGTCATGGGAGCCAAAATATGATGTTGAACATATCCCACATGGATTTAGAGACCATCTCAAGAACAGATTTGATGAACTAGACACTAATGATCAATGACCGGGAGAGTTGTGAGATGATATAAAGAACATCATACAAAAAGAAAGCAAAAGGTGATGTAAAAGACTGGAAAGAAAGAAAAGACCAAAATGGTTGTCAGAGGAAACTCTAAAACTTGCTCCAGCATAGTAATGAATAAATAAAAGGAAGCAATAAGGAAGTAAATGAAATGAGCATAAAAATTTCAAATATCAGTTTGTGAAGACAAAGTCAAGTATTATAATGAAATGTGCAAAGACCTGGAGTTCAAAAACCAAAAGGTAAGAACATGCTTAACATTTCTTAAGCTGAAAGAACTGAGGGGGAAAAAAACAAACCCTTTTTGAATTGCGATATTGAAGGATTCCGTTGGCAAATTATCAAACAATGAAGAAAACATCAAAAGAAATGGTGGATGTTCAACCATTTGAAGGAAAAGAATATGATCAAGAACCAATGGTAATTACCCAAGCAGAACTGAAGGCACTGGTGAAAAACAAACCTCCATGAATTAATGGGGAGTCCTGGTGTGGTTGTGAGTTAACACAGGTTGCTGTGAGTTGGATCCTATTTGACAGCACTTAAGGAGCTCTGGTAGCGTAGTGGTTACAAATCGAGCTGCGAACCACAAGGTCAGCAGTTCGAAACTACCAGCTGTTCCGCAGGAGAAAGATGAGGCATTCTACTCCCATAAAGATTTAAAGCCTCAGAAACCCTGTACAGGGTCGCTATGAGTCGGAACCGACTCCACGGCACATAACAACAACAACAACAACAGAGAAAAAGAGGAAGACCCCCAACGAGATGGATTGGCCAAGTGGCAGCATCGATGGACTCAAGCATGGCAACAATAGTGAGGTTGGCCCAGGATCAGGCAGTGTTTCGTTCTGCTGTGCATAAGGTCGCTAGGGGTCGGTACTGACTCGATGGCACCTAACAACAATAACAACAACAACACTGAATTGATGGAGTACAAGTTAAAATATTTCAATGAACTGATACAGCACTGGAGGCACTCATTCATCTGTGCCACAACAAACTGGAATAAATCCATATTCGTGGATTGGAAGAAATCCCTATTTGTGTCCATTCCACAGAGAGGTGAGGCAATGGAAAGCAGAAATCGTCAAGCAATATCTTTGACATCACATGTGAGCAAAATTTTTCAGAAGATAATAAAAAAAACATAGCTGCAACAGTACATCAGTAGGAAAATGCAAGACACTCAGGCCAGATTCAGAAGAGGACATGGAACTAGCGATATTATTGCTAACATCACACAGATCTTGACGGAAATAAGAGAATACCAGAAAGATGTTTGCTAGTGTTTATTGACTTAAATGAATTATGGCAAGCTACAGATAATGTTATGTATGATTGTGTTCATGGGAAACCTGGACATAGAACAATAGGCAATCATTTAAACAGAGCATGGGAATGCTGAATGGTTTAAAATCAGATAAGATGTGTGCCAGGGTTGTATTATTTCCCCACACTTATTCAATCTGTGGAGTCCTGGTGTAGTGCTGTGGGTTAATGCTCCAGACTGCAAAGCTGTTTGAACTTCAAGGTCGGTGCTTCAAGCTCACCAGCTGTTCCTTGGAAACCATATACAGGGTTGCTATAGGTCAGAATGGACTTGACGGCACTAAACATCAACAACAACATTCAATCTGTGTGCTTAGAAAATACTGTGTGAAACTGGATTACGTGAAGAAGGATGTGACATCAGGGAGGGAGGAAGGCTCATTAGCAACCTCTGATATGCAGATAATATAACCTTGCTTGTTCTTAGAAAAGAGAACTTAAAATACTTACTGAAGAAGACGAAAACCACAGCCTTCAGTATGGATTGCACCTTAAAGTAAAGAAAACAAAAATCTTCCCAACTAGACCAATAAATAACATTATGATAAAGATTGAAAATATTTCAGTTGTCAAAGGCTTCATTTTGCTTGGAAACACATCAAGTCCTCATGGAGTCAAGAAATGAAATGATATATTGCATTAGGCAAATTGGCTGCACAAGATCTCTTCAAAGTGTTTTAGAACAAAGATACCAGTTTATGAATTAAGGTGCACCCAACACAAGGCCTGGTATTTACAATTGCCTCATATGCATGTGAAAGTTGGACAATGACTAAAGGAGACTGTAGAAGAATTGATGCATATGATTTATGGATGGTATTCTGTATTAATATTGAGAGTACTATGAACTTCCAGAAGAACAAACACATTTTTTTTTTTTGATAAGTACAGCTAGAATACTCCCTAGAAGTAAGGATGTCTGAAGTATGAAAGACGAAGTTTCACTATCCTGGCTTCTAATGAGCATTCTGACTGTACTTTGTTCACAGATTTGTTTGTCCTTCTGGCCGTACACAGTGCTTTCAACATTCTTCTCCAACACCATAATTCACATGCAGTGATTCTTCTATTGTCTTCCTTCTTCATTGTCTGACTTTCACATGCATATGAGGTTATTGAAAATACAGTAGTTTGAATCTGGCACACATTAGTCCTCAAATTGACATCTTTGTTCTCTAAAAAGGTCTTGTGCAACAGATTTTCCTAACACAATATATCATTTGATTTCTTGACTCCTGCTTTCATGAGTGTTGATTGTGTATCCAAACAAAATGAAGTCTTTGACAAATTCATTCTTTCCTCCATTTATCATAATGTTATTTATCTGTCCTGTTGTGAAAATCTTTGTTTTCTTTACACTGATGTGCAATTAATATACATATTTTTAAGTTTTTATTGTTAATTGAGTGATAGTTTATATGGGAGAACATTGGTATTACACTCATCCTATCGTATTTCATTTTCTTGCAGTGACTACAATCCCCTCCATGCATCATCATTCAACAATATTTGGTTCCATTCCCCCCCACCCTTTTTCTGAACGTATACAAAAACACTCAGGAATATTTAATTATTTAAACAACTAACCAAAGGGCACATTCTGCAAGTCTGCCTCCTGGCAGCCAGCACTCAGTCCCTCTCTTTCCATGAGTCCAGAATCCTCAGCTTCTTCCTCTCTTCCATGTTCTTATCTCTGCTTCCATCTCTGTTGTCCCTGCTTCTCTGGATAGGGTCCCACATTCCTCTCGTTATCTTCTTCCTCGATGGTCCTAGAGTCCTTTATTCCTGGACTGTAAGTTTTATTACTTCTCCCTTTTTGTTACACAACTTCTACCTTTACTGTTGGGACAATCACAATTAATCATAATAACAATTATGCACCTTTGAATCATAAGAATCTTATCCCCATCTCCTTTCACCAGACCCATCTAGACAAGATGAAAGCTATGCCGTGGGGTTTCTACCTTCCTCCTCATACTCTGAAACTGAACTCCCTCTTGAAAACTTGTAAGCCAGTCACTTTGTGCCTTTATTGTTGTCATCCTCCCCCCAACCCCACTCATTTTAGGTAGCCAGTGTCTAAGTTGCCCATCTCTATCAACCCTGTATACAGAGGGGATAGGATCAATCCTTGATGTGACAACTCCTTCCTTCTCAGTATTTTGAGCTACTACATGCATAAGTATAGTTCAAGTTCCCCAAATTTTAGCAATTTACACTTGTTTCCTTTATTGAAAATGTTTTATCTTTCTATAGTTGAAGCTAGGTCAAATGGGTACTATCTGAAAGTTTGGGTATTCTTGTGTGACTCCCCTCATTTCATATCAGCTGGATGCTTCACTCTCAGTTGTAGCCCTCCATGGCTATAGCCTTGTCCATGGGCTCAGGAGTTCCCAGGTCTCACCGTACTTTGCACCAACCAGCCCTTAATGTTCTCTCTCTCATCTCCAGGTAAATAGGAGTCTATGGAATGTGGTCAAACTCAATCCACATCTTCATTGCTACCTTTCCCCCACTTCCAGGAGACCAATATGGTCAGCAGCAAGCTTACATGCCTGTTTGTGTGTTCCCTTTGAATTTCAGTCTTGGAGGGGGGGTTTGTCCTGAAGGGACTTGATTGCTTGCCTTGATGACTTTCCAGTGAACAACTTGCTTGTTCTTGTAGTAGCCAATCATACTGCTATTTTTGTTTTGGATTTTCCTGCTGGTCTTTGTTTCAAGAAGTATCTTCTGTTCTTCTAGCTGTTCCAGGCTGGTCTGCTTGTGCTTTCTAGTGGGAATGTCCCAATTCAGAATGTTTTGGATGGGGCTCAGAATTCCACCTAACATCCTATGTAGTACAAAGGCTCCACAAGAAGCATGTTTCACTAGGCAAGTTCTAGAAGTCCTTTTAGGTATTCCAATCACTTATAGGCTGAAGATAGGCTTACAAACTTTCTATAATTATGTTTCCTGACATTACTTTCTATCCTAATCAAGTGTCTATTGTACAATAGTAGGCAAGGGAAACCAACATCCATAAGACAGTCAAGCATCTTAACATTATTTTCCTTCTTTTACCTTTATTACAGAGCCCTGTTTTCCAATGTTGAGTATAAATCACTATTTACCTCTGTCCCATTTAGCCCATGCAAACCTGCCTAAGTGTTCCCCTATGTACCTTTTTCTTCCATCCCCCACCCTAGATACAATTACTATTGAAGGCTGAAGTATTTTTATCATCAGCAAGTGTTTTTTGTTCTCTTCCCTTTCAGCAAGCTAGGTTATATCATCTGCATATCACCAGTTGTTAATGAGAAATCCTCCAATTCAGAAGCCACATTATACTTCATATAATCATGTTCTCAGTTACTTGCCCAGAATACAGATTGAATAAATACGGTGAAAAGAAACAGCCCTGGCGCACACAGTTCCTGATTTTAAACCACTGAGTGTCCCTCGTTCTGTTCTTTGGTCTATATACAGATTCCTCAAGAACGTAGTTAAGCATCCTGGAATACACATTTTTCACAATGTTATCTATAACTTGTGGATACCCACATAATCAAATGCCATTGTTTAGTCAATAAAACACAAGTAAACATCTTTCTAGTATTTTCTGCTTTTAGCCAAGATCCATCTGCCATCTGCCAATGATATACCTAGTCCAATGTCCTCCTCTGTATCTGACCTTAATTTCTGGCCATTCCTTTTCAATGTATTGTTATACCCATTTTGAGTGTTCAACAAAATTTTACTTGCATGTGATTTTATTGATTTTGTTCAATAATTTCTACAGTCCATTGGGTCACTTCTCTTTGGAATGTGGTCCAAAAATGTGGTCATTATAGTCAACTCTACTTTGGAGGCAACTCTTCTCCCATGCATATTTTGATTGCCTTCCAATCTGAGTGGGTCATCTTATGGAATGACATCTGACAATATTCTGGTTCTATTCATATTTTTTTCTGTTTCTGGCATCATATCTCACAGTGTTCTGATGCTATTCATATGATTTTCAGTGGCAAAACATTCATGAGTACCCTGCCTTTCCTAGTCAGTCTTAGTTTGGAAGCTCCTCTGAAACCTGCCCACTATGGGTGACCCTGCTGGTATTTAAAATGCCTGCGTCATAGCTTTCAGCATCACTGCAACATGCAAACCATCACAGTACAACAAATTGATGCACAAGTAGTAGACACACACACACAAATATATATTTACATATATATATATAATTACACACATGTTGTTATGTTGTTGTTAAGTGCCGTCCAGTCGGTTCCGACCCATAGCGACCCTGTACAGGGTTTCCGAGG
>NW_006408549.1:23775929-23795289 GCF_000296735.1 Chrysochloris asiatica
ATGACAATTTTAAAAACAATACTGAAAAAAAAATGCCAATATTGGATTTCTAAGTAGCCAGATTTCAATACTTAATAGAAGTATTAAAGCTACAGTAATAAAAGCATGTGATATTAGTGTTGTTTTTTTAAAAATGGTTGACCAGAGGAGAAGCACCTGAGAAAGTCCTTAATATATATATGTTCAATTGATTTTAAATCAATAGCCTGAAACAACTCAATAGGAGGGAAAAAAATTTGAATATTAATACCTACTCCAAAATATTCACACATATAAATTTGATATGTATCATGAACTTAAGTGTAAAATATAATATATTTATCTTCTAGGAGAAAACATGAAGGGAGATAATATCTTTGCGATCTTAATATAAGCAAGCAATTTGGTGACAGGATCCTGCGAACAATATCCATAAAATAAAATTTAATTCACTAGATTTCACTTTAAAAATAGTTTCCCTTCCAATAGGACAGTTAAGCCACTTACCCTTTGTTTTAGAAATTCTACTTCTAAATATGTTTCTAAGAGAATGTCCTCATCTGCCCATAGAAAAATCATAAAAGATTATTCATTTCTTCTTAAACGATTCATCACAATGTATTTTTTTCACAGAAGTTGAAGTTCAAAGTACAAACAACACAAGTTTTTACCAATAGTAGACATGACAGCATTTTGGTTTATTTATTGAATAACCTATTACTCTGCTATAAAAAAAAAATTCACCTCCTTGTGCACACAATAGGAACTAGAAATCTTCCAAACATACTAAGGAAAGGAAATCTACACTATAATATAAAGTGAAATTATTTCATCTCTGTCAGATTCTAGTACTGGCAAAGCAAATCTATGGAAATAAATTATAATAGTTGAGGAGAAGCGTGGGGGCAAAGCTTGATTGAGAGCAAGCAGCCTGAGGGAATTTTCTAGGATGAATGAAGTCATCAGTTAGGGAGAAGCTTACCTTAAAAAAATACAGAGAAAATTTGGCCTTAAGCCTGGAATCCAATTTTATGTAGTACAATACCAAACTGAAATTTTTATTAGATGATCAGAATAAAATGAATATATACTTTTATATTTAAAATTACTAATGTACTTGGTATGGAACTGCAGGATAATGCAATGGACTGCAAGATTGGTTTGAAACACAAGGTCATTGGTGGTCAGCATACCAGCTGCTTCTCAGAAACCCTATACAGGATTACTTTGAGTCAGAACTGACTCTAAGGCACTTAACAACAACAACATACCTAAAATAACTAAGTTGGAATAATTAGAAGAAGGCAGATGTTTAAATTTGCTAAGTTTTATCATTTGTTTGTAAAGAAATGTGCTTTTTAAAAAGTCATGAGGATGTAGCTTCATAAAGCTTTTCTTTGTTTACAATGATTTAACTTATTCCTGTTGTGAAATTCAGTTCCTACTTTATTCTAATGTAAAGTGTACACTCATATTTCTATTTTGCTAAAATATACTTCATATTACTTCTGACATACGTCACTAATGTCATATTTTGCACAGTTTCTGGTGAAATTCTTTGTGTCTTTTTTGTGACAAAAGCATCTATGTCAAGTTTAGACAGTGAAGCAGGGTAGGTAAAGGACAACTGCTTCCAAAAAGGCTTGAGATGACAGAAAAAAGATTATCATTGCTAACTGGAGTTTCATTTTCAAACTAGAAGTGTCAAGAATCAACAAAAAGGTATAAGATCTGTCCCAGAAATCAAAAAGACTCATATTTCTTTCAGTATTTCAAATGAGGCATTTCAGGTATTGTATCGTGGTATTAAAGGAGCTCTGGTAGCGTAGTGGTTACGAATTGGGCTGCGAACCTTAAGGTCAGCAGTTCGAAACTACCAACCGCTCCGAGGGAGAAAGATGAGGCTTTCTACTCTGGTAAAGATTTACACCCTCGGAAACCCTGTACAGGATCGCTATGGGTCAGAACTGACTTGATGGCACTTAACAACAACATCGTGGTATTAAAGAAAATGTTGATGGTGGGAGGATAAAATTTCCTTTTCCTGATAATTTCAGTAGTTTATATAGGAAATGGAGACCTGGGGTGGCGCTGGAAGATAAGCTCTTAATCACAAGGTCAGTTTGAACCATGTGGTCAGCAGTTCAAACTCACCAGCCGCTCTTTGAAAACCCTATCCAGGGTCGCTATGAGTCGGAACTGACTCAATGACAATTAATAACAACTACAAACATAGGAAATAAGGATCCCTGGTGACACAATGGGCTAAATGGCCTGCTAATCAAAAAGTTAGCAACTTGAATCTACCAGCTGCTCTGCAGGAGAAAGATGAAGAAGTCTGCTTCCATGAAGAGATACTGCCTCGCAAACCCTAAGGGCAGTTCTACTCTGTCCTATAGCGTCAATTTGCTGTGTGTCAAAATCTACTTTATTGGTCTATATTAGAAATCAGTTGTCTGGCACTGAAGTGTGGAGTCCTGGTGTGGCACTGTAGTATAAACACTGGAATGGTAAGTCTTTGTGAACCACATGGTCAGTGGTTAAACTCACCAGTTGCTGCTTGGAAACCCTATACCAGGGGTTGATAGGAGTCAGAACCAACTTGATGACACTTAACAATTTGTGTATGCAGTCATGTATCATAGAATTGAACAACGGCACTTAAGAAATTAAAAATTTTCTACTCAAATTGTTGTTGTTAAATGTTGTCAAGTCAATTTGATTCATAGTGACCCTGTATCGGACTTCTAAGAAGCAGCTGGTGGGTTAGCACCCAGTATTCATACTACAGTGCCACATCAGGACTCCAATCTAGCCCTGGTCTAGAATATTAATGACCATGAAGATGACACAAGACTATGCAATGTTTCCTTTTGTTATACATGAGGTCACGATGAGTTGGAATCAATATGATGGTGTTGTGGTTGTTGTTAAGTGTCCTCAAAATGGTTCCAAATCATAGCCAACCAGTACAGGGTCTCCAAGGAGTGACTGGTGAGTTTGAACTACCCGCCTTGTATTTCAAAGTGACCTTGCAGTCCTGCGCTTATTCAACAGCCCATACCAGAAGTCCAATATGAGGCTTTCTGGTGTGGCACTGTGGATTAATGAGCCAGACAGCAAAGCCGTTTGAACTGCAAGGTTGGTGGTTCAAGCTCACCAGCTGCTCCTTGGAAACCTGGTACAGGGTCACTATGGGTAGGAACTGACTCAACTGCCCTTAACAACAGCAACAACAACAGCCAAGTTAATATAATACAGGTAATGGGAGAGTTCAAGTATGTTAAGAAGAAAGAGGAAATGGGAAACTCATCTTGAAGCATATACTAAAATTATGCAAAGCTGTGTTTGATTTTTGTTTGTTTTTTATCATTTATTAATGGAAACATCTTGACTTTCAGTGCCTCAAGTGATGGCTAAAGTATCTGTGTTAAGTTCAGAAGTGAAATATTATATGTAAAGGGCAACTGCTTCCAAAAAGGTTTGAGGTGACAGAATAAGATTATCATTGCTATCTAGAGCATCATTTTAAAATCAGAAGTGGCAAGAATGAGTGAGAAGATATCAGATCTTTTCCAGAAATCAAAAAGACAGATTTCTTTTAGTATTTCAGATGAAGCACTTTCAGACATTCTATTTTATTTTTTTAAGGCAATACACACAGCAATTGTTATACTTCTATATTTGCAAAGCCCTAACACAATATCATTACATAAGACCAAATTATCAGCTGCCTTGCCATTTTAGTTCTTTCTTGGTCTGATGTCCAGTTTGTTTTTTTTTAAAGTGCCGTTAAGTTGGTTCCAACTCATAGTGACCCTATAGAGCATTTCCAAGGAATGGCTGGTGGATTTGAAGTACCAACTTTGCAGTTAGCAGTTCAATGCTAACCTTACAGTGCCACACCAGAACTCTGGTGTTAAGCTTGCTGTTGTTGTTGTTAAGTGCCTTGAAGTCAGTTCTGACAGATAGCAATCCTGTATAGGATTTTCCGAGGAGCTGCTGATGAGTTAGAACTGCCAAACTTGTGGTTCCAACTGACCTTGAGGCCTAGTGATTTACCTCACAGCACCACAATAGGTAATCCTTGGAATTATAACTTTGAAGACACAGTATTAGCATATAAGTCTGGTTATTTTATTTTTTCCACATTAAGGAAAAGGAAGTATTTGGAAAGGGTAATGAGTAAGAAGGAGAAGGAAAAGGAAAGGGAGAATGACCTTCCATTCTGCTATTCTATTGAGTAAGGAGCTCTAGTAGCGTAGTGGTTACGAACCCCAAAGTCAGCCCGCTGCGAACTGCAAAGTCAGCAGTTCGAAACTACCAGCTGTTCCACGGGAGAAGGATGAGGCTTTCTACTCGCATAAAGATTTACAGCTTCAGAAACCCTGTACAGGGTCTCTATGAGTCGGAACCGACTCCACAGCACATTACAACAACAACATTCTGTTGAGTACATGGTGCTGGGTTCCCGTTATGTTCCATGAGAATGAAGGAGTGAGAGTAGCCAATTGAAAAATCAGGAAACAGAAATAGAATCAGTGTGCAGGGGGTTCGGTTTTTCAAAAATGTTGAAGCTGATGATTATAGATTTTGGCCAAGAAACATGTTGTAAAAAGAAAATGAGGTTAGAGTGAAGGTTCAGAGCATTCTTTGCCTCTTTGAACTGTTTTCAATTAATCATTTCTGGCTGTAAGCATATGTCTTTGGTGAGAAGTTTTCTCGAGCTCCATGAACTTTGTTTTTCTTCAGTATCATAGCTTCTTGTCTTGTAGCTAAATGCTGGGTGGCCAAAAGTAGTCTGATTTTTGTCATGAGTTAAAATTGGAGATAAAACAATTAAAGTTGGCCAAAGACTAACTTATGCATATTAACTCCTTATATCATATCCAGGATTTTTAAATGTATTTAAAAATATATAACTGTTATTCTAAAAAGAAATTCCATAAGTTAAAAAAAATAAAAAAATAAATAAATGCAGGAGAAATATATTTAAAAAAGAGAACTAAGATCATCCTAAAATTTTCTCTTCAATAAAACAAGAAAGAGCATTGAAAAGAATGATTTAAAAACTTGTCTTTTTCAAGTCTTTAGAAATCAGCTAAAGAAGTGCCATTGAGTCAGTTCCAACTCATAGTGATCCTGTATAGGGTTTCCAGAAAGTGGCTAGTGAGTTTGAAATGCTGACCTTGAGGTTCAAATAAATCTGCCTTATGGTCGAGTTCTTATCCTATAGCACCACATCAGGACTCTTACAAAAAAATTAAAGAAAATTTATTTTTTGAATTGGCACATTCTTGGTAAAAATTAAACTTGATTGTATTTAACTTACCCTACTCTCATTTTTGTAGAGTAGGAAGAAGGAAAGATGACTACTTCCAAATATCTAGTCACTGGAAACCTTATGAATAAAAATGGAACAATGACAGTACCAGAACATTAAATATCAAAACATGATGAAGAGCACTATTATACTGTCAGATATAGCACCTGAAGACAAGCTGCTCAGGTTGGAAAGCATTCAAAATGCAACTAGGGAAGAGCTGCTGCCTCCAATTAGAGTTGACCGCCATGACATGAATGGAGGAATGTCTTTGGTGCCTTCATTTGCTCTTGGGGGACAACTCAAAATGAAAAGAATCAGATGTACACAAAATGAAGAGAAACAGATGTAAACATCCATTCATAATTAGAACAAGGAATGTAGAAAGTATGAATCTAGGAAAATTTGAAATTACCAAAAATGAAATGAAATGCATAAACATTGATATCCTAGGCATTAGTGAGCTGAAATGGTTTGGTATTGATCATTTTGAACCTGACAATCACATAGTTTACAGGAAATGACAAAACAAAGAGGAACGGCACCACATTTATCAAAAGGAACATGTCAAGATCTGTCTTCAAGTACAACACTGTCTGTGATAGGATAATATCCATATGCTTACAAGGAAGACCAGTTATTAAAATTATTATTCAAATGTATGCACCAATCACTAAAGTCAATGATAATAAAATTTAAGAATTATACCAACTTCTGTCTGAAATTCATCAAACATGCAATCAAGATGTATTAATAATTGCTGGTGATAGGAATGCAGATGTTAGAAATAAAGGATCAGTAGAAGTAGAAGGAAAGCATGGCCTTACTAATACAAACCATTCTGGGGATGTCATGATAGAATTTTGCAAGACAAATGACTTTTTCACTGCAAACACATTTCTTAAACAACATACACATGGACCTTGCCAGATGGACTACACAGAAATCAAATTGACTACATCTGTGGAAAGAGACAGTGGAAAAACTCCATATCATCAGCCAAAACAAGGACAGGAGCAGAATATGGAGTAGATCATCAGTTGCTCATATGCAAGTTCAGGCTGAAACAGAACAAAATTAAAGCAAGTTTACAAGAGCTAAAATATTCTGTGAATATATCCTACCAGACGTGAGAGACCATCTGAAGAACAGATTTAATGCATTAGGCATGAAAGACCAAAGAACAGCAGAATTGCGGAATAACATCAACATCATCATACGGGAAGAAAGCAAAAGTTCATTAAGAAGACAAGAAAAAAGATGAAAATGGATGTCAAAAAATACTCTGAACCCTGCTCTCCAGCATAGAAACGATAAAGCCAATGGAGGAAATTAGGAGGTAAAAGAGTTGAACAGAAAATGTCAAAGTTTGACTGAAGAAGACAGTCAAATATTATAATGAAAAGAACAAAAATCTGCAGTTAAAAAAAAAAAAACAAAAGGGAAGAACAGCATTTCTCAAGCTGAGGAAACTGAAGAAAAAAAAAAATTGAAACCTCAACTTGTAATATGGAAGAAATCTGTGGGCAAATATTAAATGATGCAGAAAGCCTTAAAAGAAGATGGAAGGAATACACAGAATCACTGTACCAAAAGGAAATGGTGAATGTTCAACCATTTTAAGGGAGAGCATGTGATCAAGAACCATTGATATTAAAGGAAGTCCAAGGTGCATTGAAGACATTGGTAATGAACTAGGTGATGGGAATTGATGGAATACAAATTGAATTCCTTCAACAACCTGATGTGACACTGAAGGCACTCATGTCAAGAAATTTGGAAGACAACTCCCTGGTAAACTGACTGGAAGAGATCCATATCTGTGCCCATTCTAAAGAGAGGTGACCTAACAGAATGCAGAAATCATTGGACAATATCATTAATATCACATGCAAGTGAAATTCTACTAAAGATAATTGAAAAATGACTGCAACAGTACATTGACAGAGATTTTCTAGGGGTTCAAGCTGGATTCAGAAAAGGACATGGAATGAGGGATATCACTGTTGACATTAGGTGGACCTTGGCTAAAAGCAGATAATACTTTTACCTGCTTTTAAAAACAGAAAGATGCTTACCTGTAATTTATTGAGTATGAAAAGGCTTTCAATTGTGTGTGTCATGACAAGCTATACACAGAATAGCAGAGAATAAGAATTCTGGATCACTTAATTGTGTTCATGAGGAATCTGTACATAGATCAAGAGACAGTTGTTCTACCAGAATAAGGTCATACCAAATGGTTTAATATTAGGAAACATGTGTGCCAGAGTTGCTTTCTTTCATCATACTTATTTAATATGTATGATGAGCAAATAATCCTAGAAATTGGATTATATGAAGAAAAATGTGGAATAAGGATTGGAGCAAGATTCTTTAACAACCTGTGATATGTAGATGATACAACCTTGCTTGCTGAAAGTGAAGAGGACTTAAAATACTTGCTAATGAAGATCAAAGACCACAGCTTTCTTTATGGTTTGAACCTCAGTGTAAAGAAAACAAAATTCCTCAGTGCTGGACAAATAAACAGCATCCACATAAATGGAGAAGAGATTGAAGTTGTCAAAGACTTCATTTTTCTTGGATGAAAATCTACATTCATGGAAGCAGCAATCAAGAAATCAAATGACATATTGCATTAGGCAAATCTGTTACACAAGGCCTCTTTAAAGTATTGAAGAGCAAAGACATCAGTGTGAGGACTAAGGTGCACCTGACCCAAGCCATTGTATTTTCAGTAGCCTCATATGCATGTGAAAGCTGGACAGTGAATAAGAAAGACTGTAGAAGAATTGATGCATTTGAGTTATGGTGTTGTTTGAGAGTACTAAAAGTGTCATAAACTGCCAAAGAACATACAGATCTATATTGGAAGAAGTACAGTTAGAATGGGCAGACTTTGACTCTCATACTTTGGACATGTTATAAGGAGGGACCAGTCCCTAGAGAAGGATATTATGTTTGGTAAAATGGAGGATCAGAGAAAAAGAGGAACATCCCCAACAAGATGGACTGGTACAATTACTGCAGCAATCAGCTCAGGCAGAGCAAGGATTGTGAGGTTGTCACGGGCCCCATCAATGTTTCATTCTGATGTGTATAGCTATGTGTTGGTCCTGACTTGATTGTACCTAACAACAACAAATAAGATATAAACGTCAACTGCATAAAGTAATCATTATAAAACTATATTGATGGATTTATTATTTATAACACAAGGGTTGTTATGACAAAATAGCAAAAGTAGGAAGGGGGCAATGGATTTATATTGCTGTAAAGTTCTTGAATATCATTTAAATTAAGTTGATTTAATACAGATTTTTTTTAATCCCAAAATCCCAAGCAACCCAGGGTAAGACTAATGAAACAAGTATATATAAAGAGACCCTGTGTAGAATTTCTGAGGAGCAGCTGCTAGGTCTAAACTACTAATCTCGTGGTTCAAACTGACCTTGTTGCCCAAGCCTTATCCTCTAGTGCCACACCAGGATTCCATATGAACACAACAAGGAGTCCTAGTGTGACAATGTAGGATAGGCTGTTCACACACACCAGCTGCTCCTAGGAAATTCTATCCAGGGTCACCATGATTCTGAACCAACTTGAAGGCACTTAACAACAACACACACACACACACACACACACACACACACACACACACACCAGGTTTAGTGTATTAATGGCTTACTCGGGCAACAAAATTAAATATTAATTTTTCTTTCTAAAAATTAAATTTACTGGGATTGTGATGTGAGGAACATAAGATATAAGTCTGTACTCATTTATATTTAACTTGTAGCAGTACTTCAGTTGCTAGCAAGAACTCTATTTATCAAATTTTAATTATATTTCCTGTAGCTGCATGTTCTTTGATCTGTGTGGAATAATCAATGCATTATTTTTCAAAATACTTGATTTTTCAACATTAAGTATCAGATGCTTTACCTCTTTAGCATGCTAAAAACAACCACAATTAAGCCACTTTTCAAATGTAGCTATTAGCACTAGGAAGCCCTCTAAAGTGATGTTAGGATGAAGGCTTTTTCCTACCTCACATTGTGTCATAAAATTTTCTCAGAGTTTTTATTTGTATATTTATTGAAGAATCCTTGGAGTGACCTTAATACATAGCAATAAAATGTCTATTTCAGTCTGTTCTAAAGCATTCTAAGGTCATACACATATATTTAATCCTTTAGAAGTTAACCTCCATGCGATTAATCTTTAAACATTATTATTTTGGGTTTGCTCTTTAGTTAGTTCCTTTAAACAGAATTCCCTAAAATCAATATATGTCATACATAGTATTGTCATATTAATACAAAGAGAAGTGAAGAATACAACATGATAATAAGTGATTCTGGATCTACTGGGCTAAGCAAAAATATCTTTTGAATTAACCAAACTAATATGTTAAGTTGTTGTTGCTTTGTTTTCTTTTGATTTGCTGTTTAGAGATAGAGAAAAGTACTGATAGGACCCAGAGTTTAGCATTTTTGACAGATTTTCCAGGTGATTCATAAAAGAACCATAAAAATGCCCAGGAGCCTCTGTGAAGAATATAAAGTAAAAGCGATAGATGTCTGCATTGGGCCAAAAATGTAAGGTATTTAAGAAGATATGAAGAAAACAATTGAGAAGATTGTTCTCAATACAGCTAAAAGGGCACCCATGATTAAAAAAAGTGATCTCAGCAGGGCGGGGATTGATGGTAGAGGTGCACTGAATTTCTCTGTTAGCAATACCACAGAATACCATGTGAAGCGAGTTAAGGGCAGAGCTCAAAAACTCTGAACCACTAAGGTAGGAATATGTAAAAAGTTTGAAGGCTTATAGCTAGTGGAACTTGTAGTGGAAGTAAGAAATCATGTACTTTAGAATATGCCAGGCTCAGCGGCCTGGAGCCAACAACTTGAGTGAGACCAAATGGCAAGACCAAGCAGGAGAGCAAGCAGACAAGCCAAGGAGTAACGCTATGGAAACCTCAGAGCAAAGGTGGACAATACACTTTGATCCAGATGTTGAGAAGGTAACATAGATTGCACTCAATGGAGGGAAAAGTTAATGGAATATGAGGTAACCTCAAAGAAAATGAACACGTCACAACATACCAAGAAAATGAAAATCCAAGAAGATATAGAAACATTTAAAATTATAAGGAAACTCACAAGAGAGAACACAAAAACCATATACTCAGCACAGGAAGACACACAGAACAAACAAAGCAGCAACACAAAAACCAGACATAATGGCAGCAATTAATCCATTGTTATTGTTGTTAGTTATCATTGAGTCTATACCGACTCATAGCAACTTTATGTACAGCAGAACAAAACACTGTCTGATCCTGTGCAAACCTCACTACTCTTGCCATTCTTGAGTCCATTGATGCTGCCACTTGGCCAATCCATTTCACTGGGGGCATCTTCCTTTTTTTCACTGACCCTCCACATTACCAAACATGATATTCTTCTCAAGAGAATGGTCCCTCCTGACAATATGTCTGAAGTATGAGAGATGAAGCTTGGCCATCTTGGCCTCCAAGGAGCACTCTGGCTGCACTTCTTCCAAAATGGATATGTTGGTTCTTTTGGCAGCCCATGGCACTTTCAGTATTCTCCTCCAACACCATAACTCAACAGCATCAATTCTTATACGGTCTCCCTTATTCACTGTGCAGCTTTCTCATGCATATGAGGTTAATTAAAATACCATGGCTTGGGTTAGGCACACCTTAGTCTTCAAGCTGACATCTTTGCTCTTCAACAGTTTAAAAAGGTCTTGTGCAGCAGATTTGCCTAATGCAATACGTTGTTTGATTTCTAGACTGCTGCTTCCATGAGTGTTGATAGTTCATCCAAGAAGAATGAAGTCTTTGACAACTTCAATCTTTTCTCTATTGATAAGAATGTTGTTTATTAGTCCAGTGGTGAGGATTTTTGTTTTCTTTACACTGAGATGCAATCCATACCGAAGGCTGTGGTCTTTGATCTTCATCAGTAAATGTTTTAAGTCCTTTTACTTTCAGCAAGCAAGGTTGTATCATCTGCATATCGCAGGTTGTGAATGAGTCTTCTCCAATCCTGATGCCACATTTTTCTTCATATAACCCAGCTTCTTGGATTATTTGATCAGCATGTTGTTGTTGTTGTTGTTAGGTGCCATCAAGTCAGAACTGACTCATAGCAACCCCATGCACAGCAGAACGAAACAATGTCCGATCCTGAGCCAACCTCTCTGGATCCAAATTCCCCAGCCACTTCATCCCTCCATGTCATCATTTCTGTCTCCATCTCAGGCATCCCCAGTTCTCTGGGTAGGGTCCCGTTCTCGGCTCTTATCCGTTGGTGGTCCCAGAGACCTCCACTCCTAGACTGGAGAAATAATCGCTCTCTTCCTTGCTACAAAACATCTACT
This sequence comes from Chrysochloris asiatica, assembly GCF_000296735.1. NCBI lineage: Eukaryota > Metazoa > Chordata > Mammalia > Afrosoricida > Chrysochloridae > Chrysochloris > Chrysochloris asiatica. The sequence continues at coordinate 23,787,652 of NW_006408549.1, forward strand.
CTTGCATTTCCAACACTCACTATCTGTCTTGATAACCATTATTCTCTACAGTATTGCACGTAACCCATCTGTATTTCATTTCATCAGCTCCACCTAGACAAATTGGATAGTACTCACTGGTGATTCTGCCTTCCTCCATGCCCCCTAGGTCTAGGTTCTTGAAAGCTTGTAAGCCAGTTACTTCTTGCCTTTGTAGTCCCTCTCTCCCCATTTGGGTATCCAATGTCCAAGTTGCCCCTCTCTGTCTACTCTGTGTGTGGAGGGGATGGGAATGTTTCTTGATGTAAGGATTTGTTGCCTCTTTTGTGTCACTGCATTCATATGCATAGGTTAAGTTTATCAGCTTGGATCAGCTCTTTTGCTCTCTTCATGTATTATGTTCTTGATGTCATCCCACAACTCTTCTGGTCTTTGGTCTTTAGTGTTTAATGTATCAAATCTCTTCTTCAGATGATCTCTAGATTCTGGTGGGATATATTCAAGGTCATATTTTGGGTCTTGTGGACTTCTTTAGTTTGAATTTTCATATGAGTAATTGATGGTCTGTTCCACAGTCTGCCCCTGGCCTTGTTTTGACTGAAGATATGGAGTTCTTCCATCATCTCTTTCTGCTGCTGTAGTCAATTTGATTTTATGTACTCCATCTGCTGAGGTCCATGTATATAGTCATCTCTTATGTTGTCTAAAGAAGGTATTTGAAATGAACAATCATTGGTTTTGCAGAATTTTATCATGCAATATCCAGCATCATTTCTATCACCAAGGCCATATTTTCCAAATACTGATCCTTCCTCTTTGCTCCCAAGCTTTGCATTCCAATCACCAGTCATGAGCAATACATCTTGATTGCATGTTTGATCAATTTCAGATTGAAGAAGTTGGCAGAATTCTTCTATTTCATCCTCACTAGCTTTAGTGTTTGGTGCATAAATTTGAATAATAGTGGTATTAACTGGGTTTCCCTGTGGTGGTGGTGGTGGCTGTGTGCCGTGTAATGGGTTCCGACTCATAGCAACCCTGTACAGGGTTTCTGAGTCTGTAAATCTTTACGGGAGCAGAACCCCTCATCTTTCTCCCATGGAATAGCTGGTAGTTTCCAACTGCTGACCTTGTGGTTCACATCCTGATTCGTAACCATTACACTACCTACCGGAGCTTCCCTGTAGGCACATGGTTACTATCATATAACAGACAGCATTATACCTCATGACTGATCTGGATATGTTCTTTTTGACAATGAATGCAACACCATTCCTCTTCAACTTGTCAAATCAAGCATAGTAAACCATGTGGTTGTCAGATTAAAAATGGCTAATACCAGTCCATTTCAGGTCACTTATGCCTAAGTATAGATGTTTATGGTTCCATTTCTTTTTGACAACTTCCAGTTTTCCCAGGTTCATTCTTTGTACATTCCATGTTCCACTTTTCAGTGGATGTTTACAGCTGTTTGTCTTCATTTTGAGTTGTGCCCCATCAGTAAAGGAAGGTCCCGTGAACTTTTCTCCCATGGTCTTTACTCCATGCGTCATTACAGTCAACTCTACTTTGAGGAGGCAGCTCTTCTCCAGCTCCATTTTGAGTGCCTTCCAAGTTGAAGGGCTCATTTTCCGGCACAATATCTGATAGTGTTTCTCTGCCATTCATAAGGTTTTCAGTGACTATATATTCAGAAGTAGTTCGTCACTCCTTCTTCCTAGTCTGTCTTTGTCTGAAAGCTCATCTGAAACCTGTCCACCATGGGTGACCCTGCTGGTATTTAAAATACCAGTAGCATAGCTTCCAGAATCACAGCAACTCACAAGCTTCCACAGTATGAAAAACTGACAGATCAGTGGTAGTATGCTACCAGAGTAGGGCATTTAAAATAGCACAACAATAATGCTTCCTCTTTAAAAAATATATTCAACTATAAATAATAACAATCATCAACAGATAATTAAAATAACCAAATAAAATGAGAGAAGTATCTAATTATAGCGATTGCAAATAATGTTGTTATTGTTGTTAGGTAACCTCTAGTCAGTTTTCATTCATATTGACCTTATGAACTACTGAACAAAATATTACCTAATCCTGTGCTATCTTCACAATTGTTGCTATTTTTGAGCCCTCTCTCAATCTATTTCATTGGGGTTCTTCCTTTTTTGTGCTGACTTTTCACTTTACCAAATATGATGCCCATCTCCAGGGACTGGTCCCTCTTGATAACATATCAAAAGTATGAAATACAAAGTCTCACCACCCTGGGTTCTATGGAGCATTCTGATTGAATTTCTTCCAACATAGGTTTGTTCTTTTGGCAGTTGATGCACTTTCAATATTATTCACCAAAATCATAATTCAAATGCATCAATTTGTCTAGGGTCTTCCTTATTCATTGTTCAACTTTCACATGCATATGAAGTGATTGACAATACCATGGCTTGGCTCTGGTGTAGCTTAGTCCTCAGACTGATATCTTTGGTCTTGAATACTTTAAAGAGATCTTGTGCAACAGATTTGCCTAATGAGATACATCATTTGGTTTCATGACTGCTGCTCCCAGGAGTGTTGACTGTAGATTCAACTAAAATGAAATCTGTGACAACATCAATGTCTTTTCCACCTATGCTGATGTCATTTTAGAAGATCTTAGTAGCAAATTATTAACTTAATTCATTTGTTTTCTCATTTCTATAGAGTTAAGATTTTCTTTCCTCCAAGAAACAATATTTAACTGAGACTAAACATTCAAAAAAAAAAAAAAGAAATGTCCTTGAACAATTAAAAAGAAACATTTTTAGATTAAGTGACATAGTTGGTGAAGTAGCTGTTGTTGTAAGTGCCGTCAATTTGATTTCGACCCATAGTGACCCTGTATACGGTTTCTAAGGAGCAACTGGTGAGCTTGAACCACTGACCTTGCAGTTCAAGTGACTTTTTAGTCTGATGCATTAGCCCACAGGGAAATCCTCAATGAGGTGAACTGGCCCAATAGCTGAAAAAATGAACTTAGACGTACTCATTCATGAAGATGACACAGAAGTGGGCAAAGTTTCAATCCATTATATAAGTTCACTAGCTAACTCCAACAACAACTCATAAAACAACAACAACCAAAGCGTCTTTACCTGTTTTATCTCTTTAAATGTTCTCAACAACTGTATAAAATATGAACTATTTAGATTCTCATTTTAAAGATGAAGAAATGGCAACATAGATAAACTGTGTCTTAAATTGATAATTTTTTATTTAAAAAATGCAATACTCAAGTGTGACACTCTTTACTTTTGAGCAAAACTATTACTTAGTTTAAAGGTGGTTCAAGGAATTTTTTCTATTCAAGGTTTGAATAGTCTCTCAAGGCAATAGTCTCTGGGACTCCTCTAATCTCAGTGAGTCTGGTTTTGTTCCATATTTTATCTCTTTCTATAAGGAAACATCTACTGTTTCTCTGATCAAAATGTCCACAGTGGTAACTGTGCATCATGTAGTTCTTCTGGTTTCAAGCTAGAAGAGACAGTGGTTCACGAAGATAATTAGTCCTGTAGTCTGCTTCCTTCTCAGGTTAGTGGATTTCTTTCTTTGTCTTATGTCCTGGCAAAAGGGACTAATAACTGACTCTTAGATGACCACTTATAAGCATTGAAGATCCCAGACATTACTCACAGTGCTGGTGGTAAAATGATCAGCTTTTTGATGATTTGAAAATGATTTACTAAGTCATTCTCATGTGCTATACACTGTTCTAAGTGCTGAGTATGCAATAAAAAAATAAGTCTGCTAGTGACCCTATTCTTATACATAGTTTACAAGAAAATATCAGTAGTAAAAAGTTATATGAAAGTAAAACTAGATACGTTCATGTAGATCAATAGTCAGAGAAATAATTTGCCCAAAGTTGTATAATTAATTAATGGGAAAGTGAGGATTTAAAATCAACTCCATGAAGGTAGAAACTTTGCTTCTCTTTTAACGCTGTTTTATCACCCATGACCAGAACAGTGCCCAGCATATATTAGATATAAAAAATTGGTTAAATAAAATTAAAATTAACTGAAAAAAATTCCAAACCCATTGCTGTTCAATCAATTCTGACTATGTTGTTACTGTTCAGTGTTGTCGAGTCACTTCCAACATACAGTGACCCTGTATGGAGATTCTAAGGTGAGTTTGAACTGATGACATTGTGGTTCAAATTGACCTTGAGGTCCAAGGTTTTCCCCCAATACTACACCAGGATTCCATTTATGACTATATCAACCCTGTATTGTTGGATATATTAATTTTTAAAAATGCCTATTTCATAGCACAGATTGAGTGAAAAAATGTTTTTGCTTTCAAATAGCATTTTGTTGAAGCGGGAGGATTTTGATGATTATTTAGTTATAAGATGATGCTTACCTATGCCTAAAAATGGGCTATTGTCTGGATGTTGAGCCTGTTCTGACATTTGTAATATACAGTATAAATGAAGAGTCTCAAACAATCTATTTTGACTATGAAGATGGTAGGAAATTAACAGAATGCTCAAATCATACTGTTTTCTCTACTATAAGTATTTGAACTTTTGGCATATTCATAATAAAAATTCCAATTTTGATAGGTAATTCTCAATATCTAATTTCATATCTGAATAATGTAAAACTATATGTGCAATGGAGTCCTGGTGTGGTGCTGTAGGATAAGCGCTGGACTGCTCACGACAAGGTTGACTGTTCAAACCCAGTAGGCACTCCTCAGAAACCTTAGGCACGATTGCTATGAGTCAGAAAGGACTTGATAGCACTTAACAACAACACATTCATATTGGTACTATAAGATAGAAAATCTATGGATTATGTCTCAGTAATGATCATCATTATATTTTGTATAACCTAAGAAGAGTTAGAAAACTTGTTGACATTTTAGCCTGCAGCACAGAACTATCCTGCAAGGCAAGCTGAAGATAAATTACCTTTAAGTGCAAAGATCAGTTGATAGCAACAAAATGCCTTATCTTCCACATTATCATGAACCCCTCATTAAACATGCTGTGAGGAAATGTTATAAATCTGGTAAGCCATAATAGACCCATACACAGCTTCGCATCACAATGTATGCAGTACTTTGGTTGGCTGATGCATTTAAGATATCTACCATCTGCTTCCTAAGATGAAAATATACTTTTGATTTTCTTTTGACTTACAGAAGAACTGTATTTATTCTTTACATTCCAAAATTTTTCATAGAGCAGAGAGATTATAACAAAGTCTAATGAATTTTTTTTTATTTGTATCAGAAGATAGCTCACAGATGGCTTCCCTACCCTAAGATTGATTCTCCTTGATTTCCCTTAAAGGCAGCTCTCAAAACTGGATAATTCAACACAATCTACTGAGTCCTCCTACATGTCACAGTTAATGGTTGGTACTGGGAATACAGTGGTGAGTAAAACTGATTACTATTTCTGTTCTTACGGAGGCTCTTTGTCAGGAATAATCCATAGTTGACTTATTTTTCTGTTCACATTAAATTCTTACATACTTGTTGCCTAGTTTAATTTCTCAAGGGGCCTATTGATTTTTTTCTAGATCCCAAGATTCTCTATCTACAATCATATTCAAGGGTACTGCAAATAAACTAATGAGTTCAAAGTAGAAATTTGTAACAAAGCAATGATTTGATAGGTGCCGGGGTCTGGCCCCGACATAATTGTCACGTGTGTTTGGTTCACGATGAGGGGAGATCCAGCGGCGATAGGGATAGTGAAAGAATATACAGACAAACAGAAGAAGGGAGACAATGAGGCACCCCAAAGCCAGGGTGGATACATCACTGGTGGGCAGGCTTGGGATTACAGGCATCATGGCCTCTGCAGGCAGCGACTCACTGCCCTGCAATCTTTAATGGATGCCTTCCAACCCGTAACGCACCGCAATCTTTACTCCATGCCTTCCAACCAGTAATGCACTGCAATCTTTACTCCATGCCTGCCTACCAGTAATGCACACCTGGGGAGGCTCGGGCCTCTGCTTTATTTAGGGGAGGAGTTTCACACCAAGCTGGGAGGGACTAAAACAGGATACAGCTAACATCAGTAATTTTCCAGACATTAAGGTAACTTTACATTGTACTTCACTGGTTCGAATCCCAAGCCAGCAACTTGGATTCTCAGGCCCAATTAACATATCTATAGCCCCTGAGGTCAGTTGGGGGAAGTTGAGAGTTCTGTAGGAGACGCCCAGGTGAATGGGCTGCACCTGGAAAAGGGATTAGGGAGGATGGGTTCTTTGTCTATAGAACAAAGAACCGAGAAGTAGCTAAGATATTTTTAGTTAATCCTTTGGAGAAAGGTTTAACCTTGCAACCTTTAGTTAATCCTTTGGAGAAAGGTTTAACCTTGCAACCTTTAGTCTCTGCTTTAGGAAAATATCACATTTATCTGTGGATTTTCAAAGGCTCCAGTGTATTAATTTAATATATATACCTGAATATTAATATGAAAGCAATTTGCCATTGACTGCCAGTGGCCTCATTTGTTACACTCAGCCCTAGAGGGCCTCGAACCTCTGACTAGTCTTACACGGTCTGCAACAGATAGGTAGCTAATCGGACTCATTTTAAACTCTAAAGATAAACCTTTATCTAAAATATTGTGTAACTTTGCACTTCATTTTACTTGGACAAAAATGCAGAGAAAAAGACTGTTCACTTTGGTGGGACTTAACAATAACAACAACAAAAACATGATTATTTATAAGCTTCTTTATAAGATAAAACTAGGCGGGAGCAATGTAATCTATCATCATGTGTTTTATTGCCTGTGATCACTGCATTTTTTTATGATCCTCTTTTTTCATGCACATTGATTTCTCTCATGTTGCAATTCAGGAAAGTATAAATGATGAATGATAGTGTTCACAATTAAGCTATTAAGGCAATGCAGTCTTATAATAATATGAAGATACACTATAAAAACAACTCCCAAGTGAAGAAGTTGTGGAAATTCATTTTTCAATTTTCTTCTCTGACAACTATGCCAAGTCTATTTTGATCTAATTCTAAGTTTATAGTTACCAAACTCACCTTTAACAGTAGTTCTTAAATATGGTCCAGTTTCCTTTTGTTTCTGACATCTAATCTCAACAATTTTTAGTTATTTTTATATGGCTCATGAACTAACAATTTTTTTAATGTCTAAAACTTATAGATGCATTGCCTGTAAGTATCCAAAATTGTTTTGAGAATCTCATCAGATAATTGATTTGAGAATGAAAGGTGGAAGAGAATTTTGTCTTATTTATTGTAGTTTGTTTTTAGTCCATGATTTTGCACATTTTTCTATAGTTTTTATCCAGAATTGCCCTCATGATTAACCTCAATGATTAACCTATCTGTTGCGGACCATGTAAGACTAGTCAGAGGTTCGAGGCCATATAGGCCCGAGTGTAACAAATGAGGGCACTGGCAGTTAATAGCAAATTGTCTTTCATCTTAATATTCAGTTATATGTATTAAATTAATACACGGAGCCTTTGATAATCCACAGATAAATGTGATATTTTCCTAAAGCCGAGACTAAAAGTTGCAAGGTCAAGCCTTTCTCCAAAAGGATTAACTAAAAATATCATAGCTACTTCTCCGTTCTTTGTTCTATAGACAAAGAACCCATCC
>NW_006408549.1:23795713-23808774 GCF_000296735.1 Chrysochloris asiatica
CTATCCCTATTGCCACTGGATCTCCCCTCCTCGTGAACCAAACACTCGTGAACAACACAACTATGTCGAGGTCAGACCCTGACACCTATCTGTAAATATTTATTGTCTGTTATAAACTGGGAGTCCTGGTGTGGCGCTGTGGGTTAATGTGTCAGACTGCAAAGTCATTTGAACTGCAAGGTTGGTGATTCAAGCACACCAGCTGCTCATTGGAAACCCTATACAGGATCGCTATGGGTCAGAATTAACTCGATGTCACTTAACAATAACAACAACATTATGAACTAGTCAACGTTCTGATTCTGTATTTGTAGATATCTAATTTTGGAACATTCCCTTTTTATTTAATAAGTTTATCATTCTAAACGGAATTGTTGTTAAGAGCCTTCAGGTTAGTTCTGACTTATAGAGACCCTGTATAGTGTTTCTAAGTAAGGCTGGTTGATTTGAACCACTGACGATGTGGTTAGCAATCCAATGCTTATTCTACAACACCACACCAGTATTCCAGATAGTATAAAATCAATCCATTCCTTTTAATTATAGTAAAGGAATCCATCAAATCAATATATCCTACTTGATTCAATCAATTTATTACCGGACACTAATTTGTTTTTCACTTCCATTGGCAAATGATACTTGAATAAATATTCATGTACATACATATTAAAACGGATTTAAAAATTTATATTGTACAGAATTCCATGATATTTAGATTGCTGAATGAATTCTTAAGTGCAATTTAATGTTTCACTGCTTTGGCCAAACATTTTCAGAGAAACTGTAACAAGGCAGACTGACACTGCGTTTCACACACATCTTTATCTTGACAGTAGCATATTCTCCAAGCAAATTAATGTAATCTGCACTTAAAGGGTATAAAGGGCACTGATGGTGAAGCTGAAAAACTGTTCATCTGCCTATTGGTAATTTGCATTTGTTATTTTAGAAGTCATTTGGTGATATATGTTTCCCAGTTTTTGCTTGAATTTTTCATCAGCATCTAAAAAATGTATGCTTTACGTTTTTGTATTGTTTTAAATATTAAAATATTTAAGTAGTCAAATTTATAAATGATGTGAAAACATCACGTTTCCCAGAAATTCTTTCCTATATTTCAATGGTAATTTTTGAGCTTCTGTTAAAATTATTCACTGTATCCTTTAACAGTACTTTATATATTCATAATTAACAATTAATAATTAATAATTTAACAGTACTAATATCTTAATAATTATTTTATCTATCTAGGGTTGCTGTGAGTCAGAACATACTGCACAGCACCCAACCACCACAACTCATTGAAGTATAGGTCCAATAGAATATACTGAAAATTGTACTATAAAATATTCTATAGTAATAAGTGTTTATGATATATTGTTTGAGAGCATGGTGGCTTTGTCTGGTAAACACTGGATTACAAAGCACAACATCAGCACTTTGAGTCCACCAAGATGAGACATTAAACTGTAAAAATATACAGTCTGGGAATCTCTATACTGGGTCTTTATGATTTGGAAAAAATATACAGCCTGGGACTCTCTATAATGGGTCTTTATGATTTGGAAATGAATCAAAGGCACTTAATAACAACAGGATCTCAAAAATATACAAAAATTCAAAATTCCATTGGGTAAAGCTTAATTTGTGGGCCACAATCATTTCATCACCTTTGATAAAATATAAATCATTTTTATTTAAAATTGACTTGTTAATTCAGAATCAACCAATAATCACATACTATAGTATTTTTACTGAATTAAAACTTTTGCTACATTATCACAAGATTGTTTGGAGTCAAATATTCATGTGAAGTCATATAATACTTAAAAAATATTATTGTATGTATTGTAATGACATTTTAAAGCATATTATCTATCACATCACCACATAGAAATTTCTTTTAAAAAAATACTAGTGCTCATAATTGCACCAGTGAAGAGGCAGAGAATGGCTGAATGGATAAGAAAACAAGACCCTTCAATATGCTGCCTGCAAGAGACACACCTTACACACAAAGACAAAAACAGACTAAAAGTTAAAGGATGGAAAAATATATATATACCAAGATCACAGCAATAAAAAAACAAACAGGAATGGCAATACTAATCTCTGATAAAATAAACTTTAAGGCAAAACTATCATACATACATACATCATAAGAGATAAAGAAGGACACTATCTCATGATTAAAAGCTCAATTGAGGCAGATGACATAACCATAATTAACATCTATGCTCCAAATGAAAGAACACAAAGATATATAAAACAAAGCCTGCTAGAATTGAAGAAAAAAATAGATAAATCTACAATTATAGTGGGAGATTTTAATACACCATTTTTGAAAAGGGATAGAGCAACCAGAAAGAAACCCCACAAAGTTACAGAGGAACTAAACAGCACAATCAACCAACTTGATCTCATAGACATGTACAGAGCGTTCAACGCAAGAACAGCACTATATAAATTCTTTTCCAGTGCTCATGGAACATTCTCCAGAATTGACCATGTGTTAGGTCACAAAGCAAGCCTCTATAAAATGACAAACATCAAAATACGAGAAAGCACCTTTTCAGATCACGATGCCATAAAATTAGAAATCAACAATAAGAACAAGGAAATAAAGTTTAATGCATGGAGACTGAATAACACCCTGCTGAAGAGTGACTGGATAATAGAAGAAATTAAAAGTGAATTCATAAAGTTCCTAGAAACAAATGAGAATGAAAACACAACATACTAAAATCTTTGGAACACAGAGAAATTTTTGCTGAGAGGACAAAATACTGCAATAAATGCACACATCCAAAAAGACAAAAGAATAAAAATTAACACATTAACACAACATCTTCAGCAATTAGGAACAGACCAACAAAGGGAAATTACAGTCACCAAGAGAAAAGAAATAATAAAGATCAGAGCAGAAATTAATGAGATAGAAAACAGAAAACTATAGAAAGAATCAATAGGACAAGAAGCTGGTTCTTTCAAAGGTTAATAAAATTGACAAACCATTGTCAAACCTAATAAAAGAAAAGAGGGAGAGGACACAGATAACATGCATTAGAAATCGCATGGGCAATGTCACAATGGAACCAAAGGAAATCAAAAGGATAGTAACAGAATACTATGAAGAGTTGTACTCCAACAAATTTGAAAACTTAGAAGAGATGGATATATTTTTAGAAAAACACGACCTAGCTAAACTCACACAGAGTGAAGTAAAAGACTTGAACAGATCCATAACAATAGAAGAAATTTATCAGGGCATCAAAAAACTCCCAACCAAAACAAGTCCAGGCCAAGATGGCTTCACTGGTGAGTTACACCAAACATTCAAGGAAGAGTTGTCACCAATTCTACTCAAATTATCCGGAATATAGAGGAGGATGTAAAACTTCCTAATACATTTTATTAAGCAAGCATAACCCTCATACCAAAACCAGGGAAGGACATCACTAAGAAAGAAAATTGCAAAACAATATCCCTCATGAACATAGATGTAAAAATTCTCAGCAAAATCCTAGCCATCAGAATCCAGAGGGACATCAAAAAAATAATACATCACGACCAAGTGGGATTCATATCAGGGATGCAAGGATAGTTCAATATTAGAAAAATATTCATTGTAATTCACCATATGAGCAAGAAAAAAGAAACAACAACCATGTGATCATATCTATTGATGAAGAAAAGGCATTTGACAAAATCCATCATCCATTCCTGATAAAAACACTCAACAAATTAGGAATTGAAGGGAAATTCTTCAACATAATCAAGAGCATATATACAAAACCAACAGCCTACATTACTCTCAATGGAAAGAAACTGAAGCCTTCCTTCTGCAAACAGGAACAAACAAGGACACCCTTTATCATGACTCCTATTCAATATTGTGCTCAAAGTCTTAGTCACAGCTATATGGCAAGATAGGGAAATCAAGGGCATCTGAATTGGCAAAGAGGATGTAAAACTCTTATTTGCAGATGATATGATCCTATATATAAAAAACTCCAAAGACTCAGCAAAAAAAGCTACTAGACCTCAATGGAGGATTCAGCAAAGTGGCAAAGTATAAGATTAACATCCAAAAATCAGTTGGATTCCTCTATACCAATAATGACAGTGCTGAAAACGTCATTAAGAAAACAATACCATTTACAATAGCCACTCAAAGGATTAAATATCTAGGAATAAATGTAACCAGAGAAACAAAGGACCTATACAAAGAAAACTAGAGAACACCACTATAAAAACCAAAGAAGACCTACAAAAATGGAAGAATATACCGTGCTCCTGGAGAGGAAGACTTAACATTGTGAAAATTTCAATCTGCCCAAAGCAATTTATACATATAATGGAATCCCAATCCAGATTCCAATGATATTCTTCAAAGAGATGGAAAAAACAATTACAAACTTTATATGGAAAGGATAGAGACCAAGGATAAGCAAAGCACTGGTTAACAAGAACAGGGTGGGAAGCCTCTCACTCCCTGATTTCAAAATTTACCACACGGCTACAGTGGTCAAAACAGCCTGGTACTGGTATAATGACAGATACATTGATAAATGGAACAGCATTGAGAATCCAGAAATTAATCCATCCACATACAGCCAACTGATTTTTGAAAAAGTACCTAAGTATATTACATGGGGAGGAGATGGTCTCTTCAACAGATGCTGCTGGCAGAATTGGAATTTGATATGCAAAAGACTGAAACAAGACCTTTACCTCATGCCTTATACAAAACTAACTCAGTATGGATTAAAGACCTACATGTGAATCCCAAAATTACAAAGGTCATCAATGAAAACAGGGGAAAATGTGAGAGCTCTAATACAGGGCATAAATAGACTACCAAACATTTTGAAACTTACTCAAACAAAAATAGACAAACCAATCAATGAGACATACTAAAATTTTAAAACTTAAGTACAACAAAAGAATCCATCAAAAGAGTAAAGAGGAAGCCCATAGAATAGGAAAAAAATATTTTGCAATGACACGTTAGGCAAGGGACTAATTTCAAAAAATATATAGGAACCTAACAGCTCTACAAGTAAAGGACAAATAACCCAATTAAAAATGGGCACAGGACATGAATAGACATTTCACCAAGAAGGAGATCCGGGCAGCCAACAAACTTGAAGAAATGTTCACGATCACTAGCTGTTGTTGTTGTTGTTGTTAAGTGTCATCGAGTTGGTACCAACTCATAGCAACCTTATGCACAGCAGAACAAAATACTGCCACGTCCCGGAACAACCTCATTACTGTTGCCACACTTGAGTCCATCGATGCTGCCACTTGGCTAATACATCTCATTGGGAGCCTTCCTCTTTTTTCTGATCCTCTACCTTACCAAACATGGTATCTTACTCCAGAGACTGGTCCCTCCTGAAAATACGTCCGAAGTATGAGAGATGAAGTTTGGCCATTTTGGCCTCCAAGGAGCATTCTGGCTACACTTTTTCCAAAATGGATCTATTGGTTTTTTTGGCAGCCCATGGCACTTTCAGTATTCTCCTCCAACATCATAGCTCAAATGCATCAATTCTTCTATAGTCTTCCTTATTCACTGTCCAGGTTTTGCATGCATATGAGGTTATTGAAAATACCATGGCCTGGGTCAGGCGTACCTTAGTCCTCAAGCTGACATCTTTGCTCTTCAACACTTTAAAAAGGTCTTGTGCAGCAGATTTGCCTAATGCAATACATCATTTGATTTCTTGACTGCTGCTTCCATGAGTGTTGATAGTTGATCCAAGAAGAATGAAGTCCTTGACAACTTCAATTTTTTCTCCATTGATAAGAATGTTGTTTACTGGTCCAGTGGTGAAGATTTTTGTTTTCTTTACATTAAGATGTAATCCATTCCAAAGGCTGTGGTCTTTGATCTTCATCAAAGTAAAGTCCTGTTTACTTTCAGCAAGCAAGGTTGTATCATCTGCATATCACAGGTTGTGAATGAGTCTTCCTCCAATCCTGATGCCACGTTTTTCTTCATATAACCCAGCTTCTTGGATTATTTGCTTAGCAGAGAGGTTGAATAAGTATAATGAAAGATTACAACCTTGTTGCACACCTTTCTTAATTTAAAAATATTCAGTGTTCCCATGTTCTCTTCGAACAACTGCCTCTTGGTACAGGTACAGATTCCTCATGAGCACAATTAAGTGTTCCGGAATACTCATACTTTGCAATATTGTCCATAGCTTGTCATGATCCACACAATCAAAATCCTTTTTATAGTCAATAAAGCACAATTAAACATCTTTCTGGTATTCTCTGCTTTCAGCCAAGATCCATTGGACATCAGCAGTGATATCCCTCATTCCAAGGCCTCTTAGGAACCTGGCTTGAACCTCTGGAAATTCTCTGTCAATGCATGCTTGCAGCCATTTCTATATTACCTTTAGTAAAACTTTACTCTCATGGGATAGCAAAGATATTGTTCGACAAGTTCCGCATTCTATTGTGTCACCTCTCTTTGGGATGGGCTCAAATATAGATCTCTTCCAATCAGTCAGCTAGATATTGTCTATCAAATAACTTGTTATAGATGAGTGAGTGCCTCTAGTGCCCCCTCACTTTTTTGAAAGATTTCTATTTTTTATTCCATCAATTCCTGCTGTCTTGTTCTTTGCCAATTCCATCAGCTCACCTTGGTCTTCCTCCTTCGGTATCATTGGCTTTTGATCGTATGCTATCTCTTGAAACGGTTGAACATTAACCATTTCCTTTTGGTACAGTGACTCTGTGTATTGGAGCAATGCAAATGAAAACAACAATGAGATATCATCTCAAACCAGCAATAACAGCAAAGATAAAAAATGTAGAGGACAGTAAATGTTGGTGAGGATGTGGAGAGATTTTGACCCTCCTAAATTTCTGGTGGGATTTCAAAATGATCCAAACACTCTGGAAAACGATGTGGTGCTTCCTCAGAAGGTTGGAAATAGAGATATCTTATTATCCAGCAATTTCTCTACTTGGTATTTATCCACAATAAATATGAGCCATAATGTGAGTTGATATATACAAACCAGTGTTCATAGCAGCACTATTTACAATAACAAAAAAATAGAGACAGCCTAAGTACTCATCTATGGATAAACAAACTCTGGTACATACACACAATGGAATACTATGCTACCCTGAAGAATAACAAGGAAGGAGCAAGTCACTACATAACATGGATGAACCTTGAGGACATTATGCTGAGTGAAATCAGTCAGTCACAAAAGGAGAAATGAGCATAGAGTCATTATTGTAAAAGATTAAGAAAAAACATCCACACTGAAAGGGAGAAAAACTATTTTTTATTTTATTATTATTATTTGTTGTTGTTTTAGGTTACTGGGGTGTATGTGGTGGGGTGATGGGGAGGGAGGGTAAGGTGGATCACAGAGTACAGAATTGGCTAGCTAGGCATATTTACATGGGCTAAATGGGACAGATGTAAATAACAATCTAAGCACAACCATGGAACAACAGGGCTCACAGATACAAAGAATGAGGCATGGTTTGAATGGGTAAAAGTGGGAAATTATGTTAAGATGCTTGTCTGTCTGTTGAATCTTGATTTCCCTTGCCTACTATTGTAAAATAGACACTAATAGGGGAGAAAAGAATAGCCAGAAACATCACCAGAGAAAGCTTTTAAGTCTGTCTTCAGCCTATAACTTTTGGAATACATAAAATGGGGCTAGAACTTGCCCACTGAAGGAGGCTCCCTGCAAAGCCTTTGCATTGCACAAGACCATAAGTGGAATCCTAATCCTCATCCAGAATCTTCTGAGGTTGGACATTCCCACGTGAAAGGACAATAGACCAGTCTGGAGCAGCTAGAAGTACAGAAGATACTTCTTGAAAGAAAGACCAGCAGAAAACAAAACAAAAATACAGCAGTCCAATTGACAACTGCAAAAGCAAGCAAGTTGTTCCCCTGGGAGCCATCAAGGCAAATGGTCAGGTCCCCTCAAGGCAAACCCCCTTCCAAGTCTGAAACTCAAATGGAATACACTAGCAGGCATATGGTCCTGCTGCTGACCACATTGGTCACCAATAAGGGGAAGAGAGGGGAAAACAGCAATGAAGTTGTGAAGTAAGTCTGACCACATTCGATAGACTCCTGTTAACCTGGATTGAAACCTGGTTAACCAGCAGTATGACAAGACCTGGGGACTCCTGGTCCCAGGGGCAGGGACATGGCCCTAGAAGACTAGAACAGATGTGAAGCATCCAGCTGATATAAAGAGAGGGGGAATGCACACGGACACCCACACTTGCAGATAGTACCCATTTGACCTGGCATCAATGGCTGGATGATCAGAACAGGACTAGAGGAAGAAAGAAGGGGGGGTGGGGGAAGCAGTAACTCACTGTAAGTGGATGATATTGACTTATGCTTGTGGATGCAGTATGACAAAGGAGTGGACAAATCTCTACAGTGAGGATCATTCCTATCCCCTTAGTACACAGGGTCGACAGGGAGGGGGAACTTAGACATTGGCTACCCAAAATGTGGGGACTAAAAAGGCAAGAAGTGACTGGCTTACAAGCTTTCAATAGGGAACCTAGCTCCAGTGGATACCAGATACTGGGAAAGGTAGAACCTCCACTGAATTGTTTCCAACCTGTCTGGATGGGGTTGATAAAAGGTGAGGGGAAAAGGACTCCTGTGGTTCAACAGGGATTGATTGCTATCAGGTCTGCAGTGAGTGTTGGAGAGGTAAATGTAAATTATTGATAACAAAAGGAGCGAGTGAATGATTTTGCAGTCCAGGTCAGAGATCCCTGAAACCATCAAGGGAGATAAGCGATTTGTGAGATAGTGTCCAGAGAGGCAGTGACACTAGGGATAGTAGCAGAGGCAATATGTGGACAGAAGAGTGGCTGAGGACTATAGACTCAGGGAGGGAGAGGACTTCTGTGCAGGTGGCTGGGAGGCAGGATTGTGGGGTGTATCTTTTGGGTGTTTGATGATGAATGCAAGGGATTGTGATCATTGCAATGAAACAAAGGACGATAGGATGAATGTAAAGATAATGTTCATCCATGTAAACTAACACATAATTCACAATAAAAACTTAAAAATAATAATAATACTTGTGCTGAGATGGTGACTTTGTTCTCAGAGTTCATTGGACTTCATTACCAGTAAAGGACACACTTCTCAAGAGTCAAGGAAATGTTTTTAATATTTTAAACACAATACTTAAAGCAAAATTAATACTTCACTTCTAGTAATTAAGTATGACTATATCCTCAAAGTAGAGTTGACCATGATGATGCAAATGGAGTAAAGCGCTTGGAAGAAAAACCCACCAGACCTTCATTTTCTGATGAGGCACAACTCAAAATGAAGAGAAACAGCTGTAAACATTCATTAATAATTGGAACATGGAATGTATGAAGTATGAATCCAGACAATTTAGAAATTGTCAAAAATGAAATAAAATGCATAATCATTGATATCTTAAGCATTTGTGAGCTGAAATGGACTGGTTTTGGCCACTTTGAATCTAACAATCACATACATGGTTTACTCTGCCTGAAATGAAATATTGAAGAGGAATGGTATTGTATTCACTGTCAAAAAGAACATATCCAGAATAGTCATGAGGTATAACACTCTCTGTGATAGGATACTATCCCTACACCTACCGGGAAGACCAGCTAATACCACTATTATTCAAATTTAGGCACCAACCACTAAAGCCAGTAAGGATGAAATAGAAGATTTCAACCAACTTCTTCAATCTGAAATTGATCAAACATGCAATCAAGATGTATTGATCATTAGTAGTGATTGGATGCAAAGGTTGGGAGCAAAGAGGAAGGATTAGTAGTTGGAAAATATGGATGTGGTGATAGAAATGATGCAAGAAAGTGCATGATAGAATTCTGCAAAGTCAATGATTTGTTTATTTTAAATACCTTCTTAAGGTAGCATAAGAGATGACTAAACACATGGACCTCACCAGATGGAGTACATAGAAATCAAATTGAGTACATCTGCAGAAAGAGACATTGGAAAGGCTCCATATCATCAGTCAAAACAAGGCCAGGGGCAGATTATGGAACAGACCATAAATTCCTCATATGCAAATTCAAACGGAAGTTGAAGAAAATGAAAACAAATCAACAAGAGCAAAAATATGACCTTGAATATATCCCACCAGAATTTAGAGATCGTCTGAAGAACAGAGTTGATACATTAAACACTAAAGACCGAAGACCAGAAGAGTTGTGGGATGACATCAAGATCATCATACATGAAGACAAGAAAGAAGGAAAAGGTCCAAATGGATATCAGACGAGACACTGAAACATGCTCTCCAGTGTAGAGATGCTAAAGCAAATGGAAGAAAAGAGGAGGTACAAGAGTTGAACAGAAAATTTCAAAGATCAGCTGGAGAAGATAAAGCCAAATATTACAACAAAATGTGCAAATATCTGGAGTCAGAAAACCAAAAGGGAAGAACATGTTCAGCATTTCTCAAGCTGGGGGAACTGAAGAAAAAATTCAAGCCTTGACTTTTGTTATTGAAGGATTCTCTGGGCAAATTATTGAATGATGCAAAAAGCATCAAAAGAAGATGGAATGAATACACAGACTCATGGTACCAAAAGGAAATGGTTGACGTTCAACCATTTCGAGAGACAGCATATGATCAAGAGCCAGTGATACTGAAGGAGGAAGTCCAAGGTGCATTGAAGGAAATGGCAAAGAATAAGGCACCAGAAATTGATGGAATAAAAATTGAAATCTTTCAAGAAAGTACAGCAGCACAGGAGGCACTAATTAATCTCTGCCAAGAAATTTGGAAGACAACTATCTGGCTGACTGATTGGAATAGGTCTGTATTTGAGCCCATTCCAAAGAGAGGTGACCCAATGGAATGTGGAAATCATCAGACAATATCTTTGATATTCAATGCGAGTAAAGTTTTACTCAAGGTAATACAGAAACATCTGCAAGCATACATTGACATAAAACTTCCAGAGGTTCAAGCCACATTCAGAAGAGGCTGTGGAACGAGGGATATCATTGCTGATGTCTGATGGATCTTGCCTGAAAGCAGAGAATATCAGAAAGATGTTTATCTGTGCTTTTTGACTACACAAAGGCTTTCAATTGTGTGGATCATGACAAGTTATGGACAACATTGCGAAGTATGAGTATTCTGGAACAGTTAATTGTGTTCATGAATTATCTGTACCTGGACCAAAAAGCAGTTGTTCGAACAGAACATGGAAACATTGAATAGTTTAAAATTAAGAAAGTTGTGCAACAAGGTTGTATTCTTTCACCATACTTATTCAACCTCTATACTGAGCAAATCATCCGAGAAGCTGGGTTATATGAAGAAAAGCATGGCATCAGGATTAGAGGAAGACTTATTAACAACCTGAGATATGCAGATGATACAACCTTGCTTGATGAAAGTGAAGAAGACTTAAAATATTTACTGATGAAGATCAAAGACCACAGCCTTTGGTATGGATTGCATCTCAATGTAATGAAAACAAAATGTTCACTACTAGACCAATAAACAACATTCTTATCAATAGAGAAAAGATTGAAGTTGTCAAGAGCCTCATTCTTCTTGGATCAACTATCATGGAAGCAGCAGTCACGAATTCAAACGACATATTGCATTAGGCAAATCTGCTGCACAAGACCTTTTTAAAGTGTTGAAGAGCAAAGATGTCAGCTTGACAACTAAGGTACGCCTGACCCAAACCATAGTATTTTCAATAACCTCATATGCATGCAAAAGCAGGACAGTGAATAAGGAAGACTGTAGAAGAATTGATGCATTTGAGTTATGGTGTTGGAGGAGAATATTGAAAGTGCCATGGGCTCCCAAAAGAACCAATAGATCCATGTTGGAAGAAGAGTAACCAGAGTGCTCCTTGGAGGCCAAGATGGCCAAACTTCATCTCTCATTCTTTGGACATGTTGTCAGGAGGGACCAATCACTGGAGAAGGACATAATGTTTGGTAAGGTGGAGGGTCAGAGAAAATGAGAATGACCCCCAGCGAGATGGATTGGCAAAGTGGCAGCATCAGTGGGTTCAAGTGCGGCAACAGTAGTGAAGTTGTACCAGGATCAGGCAGTGTTTTGTTCTGCTGTGCATAAGGTCACCATGAGTCTGTACCGACTCGATGGCACCTAACAACAACAACAGTAATGTTATGTATACCTGGTATGATGCTGTAGGATAAGCACTCAAATGCCAACCAAAAGGTCTGCAGTTCAAACCCACCAGCCACTCCTTGGAAACCCTGTACAGCATCCCTATGAGTTGGAAATAACTCGATGGCACTTAACAACATCAACAACAATATGATGAAGATGTCTCTTTCTAATTTTAACTTCTTTTACTCTTCTACCTTCATTATCTCTTTCCCATAAGCTTTCTTTTGTTTTTAAATTCCATTAGAAGCAAAGATGAGGAGACTGTCTCAGTTTGGACATGTTAGCAGGAGGGAACAATTCTTGGAACAGAACATAAGTCTTGGTAAAACAGAGGGTTAGTGAAAATCAAGAAGAACTTCAATGAAATGGAATGGCTTAATGCCTGTAACAATGGGCTCAAACACAGCAATGATTGTGAGCATGGCAAGAGACCAGGCGACATTTCTTTCTGGTTTACATAGAGTTGCGTGAGTTAGAACTGACTCGAAGACACCAAACAAAAATGTTTTCATTTATGCATTGTTTTTATGTGTTCATATTTCTTTCCTATTAACCATTTTTTGATGGTTAGGGTTTTGTGTCAATTGCAGTAGGCCAGGATTTCCACAGGTTTAACAGTTGGAATGTGCTTATTCCCATGGTGATGAAACCTAATACAGGCACAGTTAACTTAGTAATGAATGGCTATGAGCAGCCTCATTAAAATGATGCTTCCTTGGGGATGTGGCCTGCTCCCAATATAAAGGTTACCAGGGAGAGACTCTGCTTCACTTCTGCTGGGAACCTGAGACTACAATTATGAACCATTTTCTTGATAATAAACTTACTCTCTCTGTGTGTGTATAT
>NW_006408549.1:23809060-23818491 GCF_000296735.1 Chrysochloris asiatica
GAGTGGCTGAAGAGTTTGAACTGCAAACCTTGTGATCAAACTGACCTTGTGGTCCAGGATTCTCTCTCTCTCTCTATATATATATATTTGGTGGTGGTGGTAGTAGTTATGTGCTGTAGAATCGGTTTCAACTCATAATGACCCGGTATATGGTTTCTGAGGCTGTAAATCTTTATAGGAGCAGAAAGACTCATATTTATCCTGTGGAACAGCTGGTAGTTGCAAACTGCTGACCTTGAGGTTAGCAGCCTAACTTGTAACAACTGCGCTACCCTCCATATATATATTGAGGCAGTCAATTCTGTAACCAAATGGTTTTATGTTTGTAATTTTTTGGTGATGTAATGTTTTTTCACTAACAGAATTTATCCTGAATTATTGAGTGTTGGTTATCTTTTGTTCTCTATGACAAATTTTTATAAATATTATGTGATATATGTACACCATTGGACTTTGGAGGTAGGATACTTCAAATGCAGCAGGAAAATATTGTTTTGTCTTACAATTCTTTCAGTTGAATGAAACTTTGGGGTAACATATATAAGGTTCCCTGTGCTAGCTACAAATAATTGTTCAGAAGTCCAGGAGATGAAAAATGTAAGTGATTCTTGTTTGCTCCTATGGTCATAAAGTATGCCCAGGATGTCTGATTACACTATTTTGCCCATAAATAACTTATTAACTTGGATATACTTAATGCTGAAAAACCAAACCTCCCCAGTATCACAAAGAAACCAGTAAATATACATAAATGTCTTATCTTCCTGTACAGAAACATAAAAAGACAAACTGGTATAATATACACACAATATAAATGATCTGGTGTATTATTATTTCCATTTGCATGTTTATATTGATGATTCTATTTTTATTGATAAAAGGTAAACATTTTCTCTTATGGAATATATTGTCATTGAAATGATATTTGTTGGTGCTGGATGCCATGTAGTCGGTTCTGATTCACAGTGATTATATGCACAACAGAGCAAAACACTGCTTGAGCCCATTGTTGCAGCCACTGTGTCATTGAGGCTCTTCTTTTTTATTGAGTGTCGACTTTAGCCAGCCACTCCTCAGAAACCTTATACAGAGTCGACTGCACTCAACAACCACAACTGCTACTTTAACAAGCATGATGTCCTTTTCCAGCGACTGTCTCCTCCTGATACATGTCCCAAGTACCTGAGATGAATTCTTATTATCCTTGCTCCTAAAGAGAATTCTGGCTCTACTTCTAAGACAAATTTGGTTGTCCTCTGGCACTTCAAGATACTTTCAATACTCTCCACCAATACCATAGTTCAAATGCACGGATTCTTCTAGGGTTTTCCTTATTTTTCCTGTCTTTCAAATGCATGTGAGGCAATTGAAAATGCTACAACTTGGGTCACCTTAGTACACAAAGTGATATCTTTGCTTTTTTTACATTTTAAAGACGGCTTTTACAACAGATTTATCTAATACAATATGTTGTTTGATTTTTTTGACTGCTCCTTCCATGACTATTAGTTGTGGATCCAAGTAAAATGAAATCCTTGATAGTTTCAATTGCTTCTCCAATTTATCATGATGTTGCCTATTGGTCCAGTTGTAAGGATTTTTGTTGTCTTTACACTGAGGTATAATCTATATTGAACTCTTCTGTCTTTGGTTATCATTAGCTAGGGTCTCAAGTCCTCCTCAGGTTGAGCAAGCAAGGCTATGTCAACTGCATATCACAGGCTGCATATCATAAGCTTTCTCTTAACCTTGATCCCTCATTGTTCTTCATATAGTCCATTTTATTGGATTATTTGCTCAGCATACAGATTGAATGTTGTTGTTGTTAAGTGCTGTTGAGTCTATTCTGACTCATTGTGACCCTATATAGGGTTTCCAATGAGTGGTTGGTGGGTTTGAACTGCCAACCTTGAGGTTAGCAGTCCAGTGCTTATTCAACACTGTCATACCAATACAGATTGAATGTTGTTGTTGCTGTTGTTGTTAAGTGCCATCGAGTTGGTTCTGATTCATAGCAAACCTACATAGTATTTCTGTGGAATAGCTGATGAGTTTGAACCACACAAACAAAACCACACTTACAGTCCAAACAAACGTTAAGGTCAAGTATTTACCCTAAGATGTCACAACAGGATTCCATAGATTGAATAAGAATGGTTAAAGGATACAACCCTGGTGCACACTTATCCTGATTTCCAACTATACTATTAAATATAATTATGATGTAATCTGGCACCTCTCCCATATGATTTTTGAAAATTGTATATATGTATATATATGATTTTGTTTATAATTATTTGGGGCCTCTTTCCATCAAATTGTATTATGCTTTTGTGAGCACCAACCTTTCATGAGACAGACACACACTTAATTTATCAATGTAAAAAGAAAATATGTCCGATTTAAGTAAGATATGTTTTGGTTAAGATCGTTGTGGAATAAAGCAGAGATGGAAATCAAAGCTGCTAAGGCTTCTTTGCTAAAGGCTTTTGCTTTTGTCTCAGTGAATTACTCTCACTATTGATTGACTTATGGTCTGGGCATTCTTAGAGCAAGTTCATTTCCTTTTGATTTAGTTTTACCTTCTCATCATTTTTGGTGGCTGTGCAATGTTTCACTTTAATAAAGGCTGCCTTTATTGGTTGAATCTAGTGATCCTTTGGTAAAAGTGAGGGTTACAATGACAGCTCAGAGAAGAGTAGAGACAAAGCATGGATAATGAATAGATTTCAGTTAAATGGTTTGGTTCTCACTTTTTTTCACCTTATGCTGTGTGTTTGTGTGTGAAGGTGTATACATTTCTAGCTTATAAAAATAGTATATCTAGAGATCTTTGGATGATTAGGAAACAAGCATAAACACAAAATAGCAAGAACAATAATGTACATTAATAAAATTTTCTCCAGTGAGTTCATCATTGAAAACATTAAGGACACAGAATTTTTAATCTATTGATTATATTTCAATAGTAATGTGGTGAACAGATAATGTTTCCAAGTGTTTAAATGACTTCATTAGATCCTGAATTTTAGTGACTATAGCTTCAATACAAGAAAGTTGTTTTACATATTTTATTTTTCAAGAATTAGTGATCGTCATATTCACATTTAATGTTGTATATGTCCTTCAGAAAGATCATACACAATATTTCTTGTATTCAAACTAAATTTACTATTTAGTTCTCCATTAACAGTAATAAAAATATGTAATCTGTGCTGCATACATGAAATATCACTTGAAACTGTAAGAATAAAATATTTTAGCTTCATTAACATTGGTGGCATTTTGTACACTGCTTATACTTGATGATGTATAATTTATTTTACAATAAAAAGTGCAAAAACAGGTATTGATATGCATCTGCACTTGTATTAAAATAAAAATACATCAGTGATCAATTGGTATAGTATTATGAACAGAAACTGCCCACCTTACTTACCAGTGACTTAAAAAGCATTGACCCTTTAAAATACAGTAAGATATCTCAAAAGCTTGGAAATGCAAGGTTTTTCCTTCAATCAGAAAACAGAAAAACAACAACAACAAAAACCCACAACCAAATGAGTAAAATTCATGATATCACAGATCTTTCTTATATGTAAGAAAAAAATGATGAATACGTAGAACGGTCATTTATGTTGTTATTGTAAAGTGCTGTTGAATTGGTTTCAACTCATAGAGACCCTGTATAGAGTTTCCAAGGAGCAGCTGGTGGGTTTGAACCACTGACCTTGTGTTTCTAAAGCCAGTGCCACCAAGGGTCCAGAACTTAGAGAGTTTACCAAATTCTGTGATACTACGGTGGTTTTATTAGGTGTTCTAAAGTCGGTTCTGTAAAACAGAACAAAGCATTGCTTGGTCCTGTGACATCATCATAACTATTGTTATGCTTGAGCTCATAATTGAAGACACTATATGAGTTTGTTCCATTAGAGTCTTCCTCTTTTTCACTGGAACTTTAAGAAACTTGATTGATGTTCTATTTAGAAACTGGTTCCTCCTGATAATATATCCAAAGTAGTGAAATAAAGTCTCACCATTTTCGCATATAAGGAGTATTCTGGTTGTACTTCTTCCAAGAAAGAATTGTTTGTTGATCTCTTAACAAATTTAAAATAATTTGGGACATCTTATTAAAGACTGAATAAATCTTTGTTTAGAATAGTTATGAAAAGGAAATTTTAGCAATTCCCTAGAGATATTCAGTTCTAGGGATACAACTAGGGAGCTCTGGTAGCGTAGTGGTTACGAATCGGGCTGCTAATCTCACGGTCAGCAGTTGGAAACTCCCAGCTGTTCTGCAGGAGAAAGATGAGGCTTTCTGCTTCCGTAAAGATTTACAGCCTCGGAAACCCTGTACAGAGTTATTATGAGTTGGAACCGACTCCACAGCACACAACAACAATAACAGGCATACAACTAAAATTCATAAAAAAACAAGAAATCTGTTTGATACTATTTTATTCCCAAATGGAAAATGAAATTGTTGTTTGGCGATATATGCTATCAGTTTACAATAAATTGACTTTATTTTGAGGATCATTATGTGTTTGCAGAGGGGTTTTGCAATGTCCACAATCCAGGACTATTGTTACTTGGAGGACAGACTTGTACTCCTTAAGTTTTTCAAGGCTTTATCTTTCAGAAGCAGATTGCTAGGCCTTACTTCTGAAGCACATTTGGGTGACTTTGAACTGTCAACATTTCAGGTTGTAGTACAGGAATTAATGACTTGCACATTCTAGGCACTCTGATCCAGGGTGGGAGGGCCTCATATTTATAAAGTAAGAAAGGAAACAGTAATCAAGTGTGGAGAAGAAATTAAGTTGAATTCAGTTCGTAGTAAAATGGGTATACTTGTTTGAAATGTTGTTGTTGTTAAGTGCCATTAAGTCATTTCAGACTCATAACCTAACCCTCAGTGGTTGGTGACTTTAAACTGTGACCTTGAGGTTCAATCTGACCTTGCAGTACAGTGCTTGTCCTATATTACCACACCAGGACTCAGTTTGACTTAATAAACATTAAATGAATATTTAATAGCTAATTCCATATTTTTTGTCTTTCAAATATCCCATGTGCAAGTCATATAGAAACAATTTCAGTCAAGTTAATTATAAAAATGATTTACATTTACTTAATTTAAGGGAGTAGTCTTGGTGTGGCACTGTGGATTAATGCACTGGACTGCAATGTCGGTTTGAACTGCAAGGTTGGTAGTTCAAGTTCACCAGCCACTCCTCAGAAACCCTATCCTGGGCGGTTATAGGTGAGAACCAACTCGAGAGTAATTAACAACAACCAACAAGAATTTAAGGGAAATTTTTATAAAAATATAAGAGCTTATTTCATTAATTTGTTGTTGTTGTAAGGTGCCATCGAGTCTGTCCTGATTCAAAGTGACCCTACGAAAAACAGAACAAAACACTGCCTTGTCCTGTGCCAACCTCACAATCATTGCTGTGTTTGAGCCCATTGCTTCTGCTACTGTGTCAATCCATCTTGTTGGGGGTCATCCTCTTTATCTCTGATACTCCACTTTACCAATCATGATATCCTTCTCCAGGGAGTGGTCCCTCCTCATAATATGTCCAAAGTTTGAGAGACGAAATCTGGTCATCCTGACTTCTAAAGAGCATTCTGGCTGTACTTCTTCCAAAATAGATTTGTTTGTTCTTTTGGCAGTCCAAGGTACTTTTAATACTCTCAAACAACACCATAATCCAAATATACCAGTATTTCTACGGTCTTCCTTATTCACTGTCCAACTTTCACCTGCATGTGAGGTTATTGACCATGGTTTGGATCAGGCACACCTTAAACTGACATGTTACCTCTTCAACAATTTAAAGAGGTCTTGTATAGCAGATTTACCTAATGCATTACATAATTTGATATCTTGATGGCTGCTACCATAAGTGTGGATTGTTGTTCCTAGCAAAATGAAGTCTTTGAAAACTTCAATCTTTTCTCCATTTATATGAATGCTTTTTATTGGTCCAGTGGTGAGAATTTTTGTTTTCTTTACATTGATGTGCAAGCCATAACAAAGGCAGTAGTCTTTGATCTTCATCAATAAGTATTTTAAGTCCTCTTCCCTTTCAGAAAGCAAGGGTGTATCATTTGCCTATCATAGGTTGTTAATGAGTCTTCCTCCAACTCTGATGCCACATTTTCCTTTATATAACCCAGTTTCTCAGATTATTTGTTCAGCATACAGATTGAATAAATATGATGAAAGAATACAGCCCTGGCGCGCATCTTTCCTAATTTTAATCCATTAAGTGTTCCCTTGTTCTGCTTGATCAACTCTCTTAGTCTATGTACAAGTTCCTCATAAGCACAATTAAATGTTCCAGAATAATCATTATATACAATGTTGTTCTTTTCTTGTCATGATCCTCACAACCAAAAGCCTTTGCATAGTTGATAAACCACATGTAAATTTTTTTCTGGTATTCTATGCTTTCAGCTAAGATCTATCTGACTTCAGGCGGTGATATTCCTCATTCTATATCCTCTTCTGAATCTGGCTTGAATATCTGGAAGTTCTCTATCAATGTCTAGTTACAGCCATTTTTCTATTATCTTAAGCAAAATTTTACTTACAAGGATATTTATGATATTTCTGCATTCTGTTGGGTCACCTCTCTTTGGAATGGGCACAAATGTAGATCTCTTCCAGTTAACTGGCCAGGTAGTTGTCTTCCAAATTTCTTGGCATAGATGAGTGAAATATTTCAGTGTGTACCCCATCAATTCCCAGTGCCTTGTTCTTTACCAAAGTCTTCGATACACCTTGAATTTCTCCCTTCAGTATATTGGCTCTTGATCATATACTATCTCTTGAAATTTTTATGCATCAACCATTTCATTTTGTTACACTTTGTATTCCTTCCATCTTGTTTTGATATTTTCTGTATCATTCAATATTTTGTTGATAGAATCCTTCAATATTGCTAGTCAAGGAATTATTTTTTTCTTTAATTCCCTCAGTTTGAGAAATGATGAGCATGTCTTCCCTTTTGGTTTTCTAATTTCTTTGTACAATTTATTATATTTGACCTTGTCTTCATGAACTGACTTTTGAAATTTTCTGTTCAACCTCCTCATTTATTCCAATTGCTTTAGCATCTCTTCATTGAAGCACAAGTTTCATAGTCTCTTCTGACAACCATTCTGGGCTTTTCCTTTTTCTTGTTTTCTTAATGAACTTTTGCTCTCTTCCTATATGATGTTCTTGATATCATCACACACTTCTTGGTTCTTCAGTCTTGAGTGTGTAATTCATCAAATTTGTTCTTTAGATTGTCTCTAAATTCAGGTGGGATATGTTCAAGGTCATATTTTGGCTCTTGTGGATTTGTTTTAATTTCCTTCAACTTCAGCCTGAAGTTGAATATGAGCAACTGATGGTCTGTCCCAAGGTCTTCCCCTGGCTTTGTTTTGGTTGATGATATGAAGCTTTTCCATCATCTCTTTCCACAAGTGTAGTCAATTTTATTTCTGTGTGTGGTCCATGTGTATAATCATCTGCTTGTTGCTTAAAAAGGTTATTTGCAATGAAGAAGTCATTGGTCTTGCAAAATTATTTCATGCAATCACCAGCATAGTTTCTATCACCAAGTCCATATTTTCCAACTACGGACCCTTCCTCTTTGTTTTCAAACTTTTCCAGTAATCATCAATACATCTTAATTTCATGTTTGGTCCATTTAAAATGGAAGAAGTTGGTATAATTCTTCAGTTTTATCATCGCTGGCTGTAATGGTTGGTGGATAAAGTTGAATAATAGTGATATGAACTGGTCTTCCTTTAAGACTTATGAATGTTACCCTATTGCAGATAGTATTATACTTCAAGGCAGATCTTGATATGTTCTTTTTCATGATGAATGTGACACCACTTGTCTTCAATTTGTTGTTCCTGGCATAGTAAACCATGTGATTGTCAGATTCAAAATAGCCAATATCACTGTTTCATTTCACTAATGCCTAGGATATAAATGTTTATGTGTTCCATTTTATTTTTACAATTTTCAGTTTTCCTAGATTCATAATTTCGTGCAGTTTATGTTCTGATCCATGTTTAATGAATGTTTACAGCTATTTTCTCATCATTTTGAGTTGTGCACAATCTGTAAATGAAGGTCATGAAGACTTTTTTTCCGTTTCTGTCACCATGGTAAACTCTACTTTGAGGCGGCAACTCTTCTCCAGTCGTAGTTTGAGTGTCTTCCAATCTGAGGGGCTCATCATCTAGCAGCATACCTAACAATATTCTGGTGCTCTTCATGATGTTTCAGTATTCAGTATTCTGGTCATGACAGTGTTCAACTGCTATTCAAAAGAAATTAAGTGACTATATATTTGGAAGTATCTGACACTCCTTTTTCCTTGTCTGTCTTTGTTTGGAAGCTTAGCTGAAATCTGTCTAGCAGCAGTGACACTACTGGTATTTAAAATACCTGTGGCATAGCTTCCAGAATCACAGCAACATGCATGCCACCATAATATAACTAACTGTCAAATAAGTGGTTGTTGTTGTTAAGTGCCATTGAGTCAGGTCAGACCCAGAGCGACCATGTATAGGGTATCCAAGGAGTGACTGGTTATCTTGAACTACTGAGCTAGTGGTTCAAATGACTTTGCAGTCCAGCACGTTAGCACACAGTGCCACACCAGGTATATCTCATTAATGTTGTTGTTGTTAGGTGCTTTCGAGTTGCCACTGACTCAAAGCAACCCTATGCACAACAGAATGAAACACTGCCCAGGACTGGGCCAACCTCACAATTGTTGCCATGCTTGAGCCCATTGATGCTGCCATTTTGTCAATCCATCTTACTGGGAGTCTTCCTCTTTTTCTCTGACCCTCCAACTTACCAAACATGATATCCTTCTCCAGTGACTCATCCCTCCTGACAATATGTGTCCGAAGTATGAGAGATGAAGTTTGGCCATCCTGGCCTCCAAGGAGCACTCTGGCTGCATCTCCAACACAGATCTGTTGGTTCTTTTGGCATCCCATGACACTTTCAATATTCCACTCCAACACCATAACTCAAAAGCATCAATTCTTCTATGAGTTTCCTTATTCATTGTCCAGCTTTCGCATGCAAATGAGTTTATTGAAAATACCATGGCTTGGGTCAGGTGCACCTTAGTTCTCAAGCTGACTTCTTTGTTCTTCAACACTTTAAAAAGGTCTTGTGCATCAGGTTTGCCTAATGTAATACGTCATTTGATTTTTTTTGACTGCTGCTTCCATGAGTGTTGATAGTTGATCCAAGAAGAATGAAGTCCTTAACAACTTCAATCTTTTCTCTGTTGATAAGGTTGTTATTTATTGATCCATAGGTGAGGATATTTGTTTTCTTTACAGAGATGCAATCCATATCAAAGGCTATGGTCTTTGATCTTTATCAGTAA
>NW_006408549.1:23819049-23830479 GCF_000296735.1 Chrysochloris asiatica
TATCCATCGCATCTAAGTTTTCAAATTTGTTGGAGTACAACTCTTCATAGTATTCTGTTATTATCCTTTTGATTTCGTTTGGTTCTGTTGTTACTTCACCCATGTGGTATAGCCTCCAGAATCACAGCAACTCAGAAGCCACCGCAGTACGACAAACTGACTGACGAGTGGTGGGGATCTCATTAATAGGAGACTTTATTTTTTAAAAAGGATTGTATAGATAGCATTTTCTTCCAAAGTTAAAAAAAAAATCAGATATATATTATTCCATAATTTACCTAGCTAGAAGTACATTCATTATTGTGTGTTGATTAAATGATGTTTTAAATAGTTTTTTAGGTACTTGGGAAAATATAATAATTACTTCCAACACAGAATTGTTTAGTTGAAATCATTCAATTATTTATATTATAGTTGCTTAATATAGTCTTACAGATAGTGATAGGAATTTTAAAAAGTCATTATTTTTATATCTGGGTCATAGTTTAACACAGAGTATTTGAGGAATTTATTTGATAGGCAGTGGGTTTGGGTTTTGATGATATGATAACCATCATGATATGGAAAGGTCTTCACAGAGAAATTTGAACTGTTTGGCATACTTGATTCAAATTTTTTTCCAAATGTAGGTCACATTTATGTTCCTGCAATTTAACTGAATATTTTGTTCTTCCCTATCAATTCTCAGTCTATGCTAAATTAGAAGTTAAAGAACAAAACTATTACAATACTGTCTGTTATAACATTTTTGGACAGAGATTAAAGATGAGAAACTTGGACTTTCAATAAGTAATTTGAATTTTTGAAATTTTGGAAGTTTGAATTTTTGATAGGAGTTGCTAATCAAAAGAGTTTTGAATAAGTTCTCATTTATTTTGAGCCTTTTTCAAACTTCATTTCTGTCAAGAGGTGTGTCATTGTTTCTTTTATTCAAACTTATGTAGCCATCCTTTGTGGAATCTAGACTTTTAATAAAGCATAAAATGGAAAGTCAGAAACGTAAAGAAATGCTGTATTTTTATTATAAGATTATAAAACAATAAATAATGTTACAGAGTTCATTTATTTGGAGTTGGAATCGAATTCTACTTCATTTTATTTTTCTATATTAAACAATACTTGTTCCTTGTCATGAAACAGATCAGAAGATTCCACATTTCCTATGAAAAGATTTTGAGGTAATAATTGTTTTGTGAAATGCCATTGAGTACATTCTGACTCATAGCGAACCTGTACATGGTTTCCAAGGAGTGGCGGGTGATTTTGAATTGTTGACCTTAGGTTTAGTTTTTGTTGCACTTCTTGTTAAGTGCCATTGAGTCCATTCCAACTGCTAGTGCATGCTGCATTGTTTCCAAGGAGTGGTGGGTTGAGTTTGAACTGCCAACCTTGTGGCTCAAACTAACCTTGCGATGCAGTGCAGTCCAGTACTTATCCTACAGAGCCACACCAGGATTTCTGGGCTATAATAAAGACATGTTATTTCATTAAAGTTGATGATAATCATTATTCAGAGAGAAGATGTTTCGCTAGTGAAATGTCATTCAATTTAATTAAGATCTCGTATGTAAGTGTACAATTCCTTCAGATCTTAAGATGATCTAATTTTTTAGCCAAAAAGATTGTTGTAATTATTCCCCTTTTAACTTACAACACTTTAAGTGCTTCTTGTTGTAAGGTGGCATGGGGTTGGTTCCAACTCATACTGACACTATACACAACAGAACAAAACACTTCCTGGTCCTGTGTCATCCTCACAATTGTTGTTATACTTGAGTCCATCACTACTGCCACTATGTCAATCTGTCTCCTTGGGGATCTTAATTGTTTTTATTTACTCTCCATTTTACCAAGCTTGGTATCCTTCTTCAGGGATTGGTCCCTTGTGATAACATATCCAAAATATGAGACAGAAAGTCTCACCATCCTGGCTTGAAAGGAGCATCTTATTGAACTACTTGAAAGACAGTTGTGTTTGTTTTTCTGGCAGTCTCTGGTACTTTTAATGTTCTTCTTCAACACCATAATTCAAATGCATCAGTTCTTCTACAGTCTTGCTTATTCTTTGTCAAACTTCCACATGGTAACTAAATATACCATGACTTGAGTCAGGCACAACTTAGTCCTCAAATCAACATCTTCGCTCTTGAACTATGTAAAGATATATTTTTGAGCAGATTTACCTAGTGCAATACATCATTTGCTTTCTTGACTGCTGTTTCCACAAGTGTTGATTGTTGATCCACGCAAAATGAAGTTTTGACAGCTTCAAACTTTATTTATTTATCATGATATCTATTGGTCTAGTTGTGAAGATTTTTTATTTCTTTACATTGAGGAGCAATCCATATGGAATACAGAAGATTTTGACATTAATCAGTATTTTAAGCTATTTTCTCTTCCAGCAAGGTGTTATCTGCAAGTTTCAGGTTGTTAATGAATATTTCTCCAATCCTAATGTCACTTTCTTCCTCATATAATCTAGTTTCTCAGATTATTTACTTAGCATCCAGATTGGATAAGTATAGTGAAAAGATACAACCCTGACACACGTCTTTCCTGATTAGGAATTATTCAGTATCTCATTATTTTGTTATAAGGACTGCTTCTTGGGGTCTATGTACAGTACACGTTCCTCATGAGCACAATGATGTGTTATGGAATACCCATCATTCACCATGTTGTCCATAGCTTGTCATAATCCACACAGCTAAAAAGCCTTTTCATAGTCAGTAAAGCACAAGTAAACATCGTTCAGGTTTTTTCTGTTGTCAGACAAGAGTCATCTGATGTCAGCAATGATATCCCTCATTCTGCATCCTGTTCTGAATCTGGTTTGAGTTTCTAGTAGTTCCCTGTCAGTATACTTTCCAACATTTTGAATTATCATCAACAAACTTTTACTTTTAATTAAAGTTGATGATGCTTTTTGATGATTTCCTCATTCCATTGGGTTACTTCTCTTTGGTGTGGACACAACCATGTATCTCTTCCAATTGGTTGACCTGGAAGTTGTCTTTCAAATTTCATGCATTAGATGAGTGAATGCCTCCAGTGCTTCAGCAGTTCGTTACAAGATTTCAATTTGTATTCCATCAATTCCCAGAGCCTTGCATTTTGCCAATGTCTTTAGTGCAGTTTTGACTTCTTCCTTCAGTACCACTGGTTCTTGATCATATGCTACCTCTTGAAATGCTTGAATATTGACCACTTCTTTTTGGTACAGCGACCTTTTGTATTCCTGCCAGCTTTTTTGGTGCTTTCTGTATCATTTTAATATTTTGCCCATTGTTGTTTCTTGTAGATTCAGTCCCAACTCATAGTGACCCAGTTATATGGTTTCTAAGGCTGTATATCTTTACAGGAGGAGAAAGACATCTTTCAATTGTGGAACAGCTGACAAATTTCTTCAGTGAAGAGAAGCTAAAGTGAATGCGTGAAATGAGGAAGTAGAAGAGCTGAATATAAAATTTCAAAATTCAACTCAAGAAGACAAAGTCAAGTATTATAGTGAAATGTGCAAAGATCTGGGCTTAAAAAACTGAACAGAAGAACATGATCAGCATTTCTCAAGTTGAAAGAACTGAAGTAAAAATTCAAGTCTTGGATTGCCTGGTGTGACAATGAAGGATATGTGATGGATTGCAAGGTTATTTTGAGTCCCATGGTCAGAGGTTCAAACCCACCAGCTGCTTCTCAGGAATCCTATACATGTTCATTGTATTTGTAACCCACTTGATGGCACTTAACAACACAACATTGGCCCTGTTGTGATGACATAGGGTAAGCATTGGACTGCTAGTCACAAGATCAGCAATTCAAACTCACCAGCACATTTTGGAAATCCTGCACAGAGTAGTTATTTCTTTAATCCTAACCATGCTCAAGAGCAAGTTTCTGAGTTTCTTCTGACATCCATGTTGGTCTATTCTTTATTTCCTGTCATTTTAATGAACTTTTGTTTTCTTCCTGTCTGATGGTCTTAATGCCACCCACAACTCTTCTGGTCTTCAGTCACTAGTATCTAATGCATAAAAACTATTCTTGAGATGGTCTCTAAATTCACATGGTTTATAATAAAGATCATATTTTGGTCCTCATATACTTGTTTTAATTTTCTTCAGCTTCAGCGATTTATATTGTCTTCTATAGTTGGCCCCTGGCCTTGTTTTGGTTAATGATATTAAGCTTCTACATTGTATCTTCCCACACATATAGTCAATTTGATTTCTAAATCCAATTTTGTGTGTATTACATCTAAGATGTCCAGGTGTAAGGTGTATGTTGTTGTTGTTGTTATGTGCCGTGGAGTCGGTTCCAGCTCATAGCGACCCTACACAGGGTTTCTGAGGCTGTAAATCTTTCCGGGAGCAGAAAGCCTCATCTTTCTCCTGTGGAACAGCTGGTAGTTTCGAACTGGTGACCTTGTGGTTCGCAGCCCAATTCGTAACCACTACGTCACCTTTTATTTTGATTTAAATAGATATTTGCAATGATGTAGTCACTAATCTTGCAAAATTCAATTACACAATATCAAGCATCATTTCTAACACTAACTACTAACCCTTGCTCTTTGTTTTCAACTTTCTTATTCCAAACATCAGTAATTATGATTGCATCATGATTGTATATTTGATCATTTTCAGACTGAAGAAGTTGATAGAATTCTTAAGTTTCATTATTACTGATGTTAGTGGTTGGTTTGTAAATTTAAATGATATTGGTATTAACTGGTCTTCCTTGTAGGCTTATGAATTTTATCCTATCACAGACAGCATTATACTTCAAGATAGGTCTTGAAATACTTTCTTTTTGACAATGGATATGATGACGTTCCTCTTCAGTTTGTTGTTGCCATAGTAAAGCAAGCAATTGTTAGGTTCATAACAGCCAATTCGAGTCCATTTCGGATCACTAATGCCTGTTGTTGTTAAGTGTCCTTGAGTTATTTCTGACTCATAATGACCCTGTATAGGGTTTGTGAGGAGCACCTGGTGAATCTGAACTGTTGACATTAGGGTTTAAACTGGCATTGTGGTCCAGTGATTAGCCTAGCCTAGCCTACAGATATTGATTTTTATGCTTTCCATTTCATTTTTCACTACTTCCAGTTTTCCTAGATTCATACTTCATACATTTTATGTTTATATTTATTATTAATGACTGTTTGTAGCTGTTGTTTTCAATTTGAGATATGTCCCATCAGCAAATGAAGGTCCTGGGAGCTTGGATCCAGTCCCATCATGAAGGTCAACTCTATTTTTAGTAGACAGCTCTTTCCCAGTAAAATTTTGAGTGACTTCAAACCTGAAGGCCTTAACACGTGGTACTACATCTGACAATATTCCATTGTTATTCAAAAGATTTTCAGTAGGTAAACATTCAAATGTAGTCCAACACTCTTACTTCCTAGTGGAATCTGGAGGCTCCACTGAAATCGGTCTACAATGGATGACCCTGATGATATTTAAAGTACCAATAGGATAGCTTCCAGCATCACAGCAGCATACAAGCCACCACTGTGTGACAAACTGACAGAGGAATGTGGCTTTTAAGTGCAAGCAGGGACTTTATTATTCATCATTTAGGTAAAGATCCACATAACTCTTAAATGCATTGGAAACAATTACACTTTGTTGTTAGGTGCCATGGAATTGGTACCAAATCATAGTTACCATATCCATAACAGAATGAAACACTGCCCCGTCCTGCATCAACCTCACAACCTTGCTACATTTGAGTCCATTGCTGTTGCCACTGTACTGATCAATCTTGTTTGGAGTTTTCCACTTTTACAAACATGATATTCTTTCCCAGGGACTAGTCCTTCCTGAGAATATGTCTGAATTATGAGACATAAAGTCTGGCCATCCTGGTTTTCAAGAGTCATTTGGGCTATACTTCTTTCAGCACAGATTGGTTTGTTCTTTTGGCAGTCCCTGGTACTTTCAATATTCTCCTCCAACGCCATAACTCAAATGCATCAATTCTACAGTTTTCCTTATTCACTGTCCAACTTTCACATGCATATAAGGTTACTGAAAATACCATGTCTTTAGTCAGGTAGACCTTAGTCCTCAAACTGACATTTTCCCTATTGAACATATTAAAGGGGTCTTGTACAGCAGATTTGCCTAATGCCATACATCGATTTATTTCTTGATAGCTGAGTCCATGAAAGATGACGGTTGATCTGAGCAAAATAAAGTCTTCAATGTTTTCTCCATTTATAAGTTGTTATTGTTAAGTGCCATCAAGTCGATTCCAACCCATAGCAACCCTGCATAGGGTTTCCAAGGAGAAGCTGGTGAGCTTGAACCACCAACTTTGCAGTTCAAATGACTTTGCAGTCTGATGTATTAGCCCACAGAGCCACACCAGGACTCCTTGTTTATTAGTCCAGTGGTGATGATTATTATTTTTGTTTACGCTGAGGTGTAACCCATACTGATCTTCATCAGTAAGCTTTTTAAGTCCTCTTTGCTTTCAGCAAGCAAGATTGTATCATTTGCGTATCGCAGGTTGTTAATGAGTCTTCCTCCAATCCTGATGCCACATTTTTCTTCATATAATCAAGGTTCTTGGATTATTTTCTCAGTATACAGTTTGAATAAGTATGGTGAAAGAATATAGCCTTGGCATACTTCTTCCCTAATTTTAAAATCATTTGGTGTTCCCTGGTTCTGTTCAAACAACTGCCTCTTGGTCTGTGTACAGGCAATTTATGAGAATAATTAAGTATTCCAGAATCTTCATTCTCTGCAGTGTTGTCCATAGCTTGCTATGCCACAAAATTGAAACCCTTTGTGTAGTCAATAAAGCACAGGCAACCATCTTTCTGGCATTCTCTGCTTTCAGCCAAGATCCATCTGATATTAGCAGTAATAGTCTCTTGTTATGCATCCTCTTCCGAATCTAGCTTGGACCTCAGGAGGTTCTCTTTCAATGTATGGTTGCAGCCATTTTTGTATGATCTTTAGCAAAATCTTACTTTTATGTGATATTCATAATATTGCCCAATGATTTCTGCATTCTGTTGGATAACCTCTTTTTGGAATGGGCACAAATATGGACTTCTTCCAGTCACTTGTCCAGGTAGTTGTCTTCCAAATTTCTTGGCATAAATGAGTGAGTGCCTTTAGTGCCTCATCAGTTTGTTGAAAGATTTCAATTTGCATTCTACAGTTTTGAGTGCCTTGTTCTTTGTCAATGGCTTCAATGCATCTTGTACGTCTTCTTTCTTCATTATCAAATGATCATATGCTATCTCTTGAAATGATTATGTATCAACCATCTCTTTTTGGTACAGTTACTCTGTGTATTCCTTCTATCTTCTTTTCATGCTTTCTGCATCATTCAATATGTTGTCCATAGAATCCTTCAATTATTCAAGTCAAAGCTTGAATTTTTTCTTTAGTTACCTTATCTTGAGAAATGCTAAACATGATCTTCCCTTTTGATTTTCTAACTACAGGTCTTTGCACATTTATTAAAATATGTGACTTTGTCATCTCGAGTTGACCTTTGAAATTTTCTATTCAGCTCTTTTACCTCCTCATTTCTTTCATTTGTTTTAGCATCTTTGCACTGGAGAGCAAGTTTCAGAGTGTTCTCCGACATCCATTTTAATCTTTCTTTCTTGTTTTCTTCTTTCTTTCTTCTTTTTCTTTTTTATTTATTTATTTAACAAAGGATGGGCTTTCTTATGCTACCATGTGGCTCAGTGGATTTGTATCCAGAGCCTGAGCACCATGTTCTCTGTGTGAGGATATTTTATAGGTAATAGAGGGTGCATACAGGCATTCACTTGGGATTGGTTAGCGGGCGCCAACAGCTACCTGGGATTGATTGGTTCAAACATATGGCAGGGAAGGATGTATGAGCATGCAAGACAGAAGCAGAAGCAGGTGAACATTAGCTTGGGCCTCTGTTCCCTCCCAGAGGTGGATCATGAACAGGAGATTAGCCTGAGTAATCACATGAGGCTGAGGTGGTCTGTTGCTTATTTTCTGGAATGTGGACCTTGCTCCAGGAATGAGCAATGAGCCTTGAGGGCATGGGGGATCTGCACCTCTTTCTGCTAGCCTGCCTGCCTCATTCCCTCCTTTGAGGCCCATGTAGCTAGATAGCAAACTAGTGGACCTCACTTTTCTGGATGCTATTCTTTAGGTTGGTGGGCACAGGCTGATGGGTATGTTGTCAGAGTATGCGAGAAGTAGTTTTCTTTTCTACCCTGGCTTCAACTATGCATTTTAGTGTTTTTATAGCCAGTAGAAGGAAGCATGGGATGAGTAGACATCCCCTATGATGATCAGAAATCCACTCACCGGAGTTCTGAATTCTCCAATGCTGAGAACCCTACTGCCCATAATGATTCTGGACTCCATCCATGCTAAGTTCACACAGGAACATGAGCTAGTTTGGGGATCTTTTTCACAATGTCCTCAACAGCTCATCCTTGATAATCTGTCTGTAAGCAACAGTTTGTCAGGTTAAATTTTCCACATGCCCATACCCCTTTCTTGAGCTAATAAATAGTCTAGGGATAGTCTGTTTCAATAAACAGTATTTCTGAGTTGAGTTTGTTGCCGAGCTAAGAGGTTTAAGGCTCTCCCAGTTTCATTGGTTATAGATTCAGTTAGCTAGGACAGTGCCCTTACATTTAAAGTAACTATAGAAGAGTAATACGGTGATCATTGTTTAGTTCACCTTGGTGATATGGGTGTATAGATTTCACAGATTTGTTTCCCTTTCCCACACCCCAAAGTCTAATTAAGATGAGTCCTACGGCGGACATCCTCATGTTTCGGCTGTGCATAGATCAGCCAGGCTGAAGCAGGGCGGGTCATACGTCTCAATGTTACCTTGCAAGATTTGGTAGTGTCAATTTCAGTTTACCAAAAAGACGAGGCCTTTTTCAATCTGCTGTGGTGAATCCAGATGGGGATTCCTTTTACCTTGGCTGCTGTGGGGTTGGTCAGGATGACAGTCAGCTGTCCTCATCACCTGGGTTTCAGTAGGGTCAAATTCCAGTTCCTCACCCACACCAGGTCACCTGGGCTTGACATAATTTCTTGTTCCAGTCCTTAGTAATTGTTGCAGATGTTTCTGGATGCCCTCCCTCTTTCTTGTTTTCTTGATGACCCTTTACTTTCTTCCTGTCTGATGTTCTTGATGTCATGCCACACTTTTCTGATCTTCAGTCTTTAGTGTCTTATGCATCAATTCTATTCTTTAGATTGCCTCTAGATTCAGGTGGGATATGTTCAGGGTCATATTTTGGCTCTTGTGGTCTTCTTTTAAATTTCCTTAGCTTCAAGCTGCCGATGAGCAACTGATGATCTGTTCCACAGTTTGCCTCTGGTCTTGTTTTGACTGATGATATGGAGCTTTGCCTCTGTCTCTTTTCACTGATCTGGTCAATTTAATTTCTGAGTATTCCATGTGGTGAAGGGCATGTGTACAGTCATCTTTAAAAAGTATCTGCAATGAAGAAGTCACTGGTCTTACAAAATTCTGTCATGTGATTTCCAGCATCATTTCTATCACCAAGATCATATTTTCCCAAGACTGATCCTTCCTTTTTGTTTTCAGCCTTTGATATCCAATTGTCAGTAATCATCAACTCATCTTGATTTGGGATACTTTGATCAATTTCAGACTGAAGAATCTGGTAGAATTCTTCAAATTCATAATCATTGGCTTAAGTGGTTGGTACATACATTTGAATAATGTGGTATTAACTGGTCTTCCTTGTAGGCATATGGATATTATCCTATCACAGACAGTGTTATACTTGAATAAAGATTTTGCTATGTTCATTTTTATGATGAATGCAATGCCATTCCTCTTTGTCATTCTTGACATAGTAAACCATGCAATTGTGAAGTTCAAAATGACCAATACCAGTCCATGTCAGCTAACTAATGCCTAGGATATTGATGTTTAGATGTTCCTGTTCACTTTTGGAAATTTCCAATTTTTCTAGATTCATGATGTGTACATTCTGTATTCAAATTATTAATTGATGTTTCTAGCTGTTTGTCTTCATTTTGAGTTGTACCCCATCAGCAAATAAAGGTCCTGAATGCTTTTTACTCCATTCATGTCATCATGATCAACTCTACTTTGAGGAGGTCGCTCTTTCTCCATCATATTTTGAGTGCCTTCCTACCTGAGGTGCTCATCTTCTGGCACTATATCTGACAATATTCTGGTGGTTTTCATCATGTTTCAATATTCAATATTCTGGTTGTGACAGTGTTCCATGTTTCTATTCATAAGATTTTCAGAGACTAAATATTCGGAAGTAGCTTGTCTCTCCTTCGTTCTAGTCTGTCATCGTCTGGAAGCTCAGCTAAAACCTGTCCACCATGAGTGACCCTTCTGGATAGCTTCCAGAATCACAGCAACCCACATGCCACCCCAGTATGACAAACTGAAAGACAAGTGGTAGAAGCAATTTCACTTATAAATGGTGAATCTGCTAGTATCCATTAAACCAAAAACTTCTTGCTCCCTAGTTCATTTTGACTATAGAACACAGTAGAATGGTCTCTCAGTGTTTCAAAAATAGTAAATCTTTATAACATATCTTTATTCCATAGAACAGCTAGTGAGTTAGAACTATCAACTTTTTAATTATCAACTGTATGATTTACCAGTGTAACACCACGGCTTCTTTGGTTTCATTTTCTTGTGCTATTAAATTACATGTATTGCTATTTGAATGACTTCATTAATTATATTGACAATGTAATGAATGAGGGCTGTATTACACTATCCTTCGTAATGACAGAAGAAATGTAAAAGTGTTATTTTTGATCCTTTTAATTCTGAGTATTAGAATAATAAGGACTAAAAGTGAAACACTACCAGTTCTAGCCTTTAAAAAAAAATTAAAGGCTTTCAATCTGATGTACAGAGTGTCTGAAATTATAACATTTGTTTTCAACTAATGATAATGAAACAAGTCATGAATCAGAGACATCACTCTTCATATGATCAATAGTAAGTAGAATGTGTCTATTTAAGCCCTAGAATACAAAAATCATCCCTTCAGAGTCAGGGCAAAAATTAATTTCCCAGCACATATGAAAGAGCACTACCACATGCAGAGCTGCAGCAGACCAACATATTTAACTAGGTTGGAGAACTGTGTTGTTATATGCTAAATATTTAGGACCAGTCAATGCATAGTTATAATTATGAGAGATATATCTACCTATTTTATTAAATGGTTTACAAATAACAGGCTGGATGAATGGTTCAAAAAATTAAGTGACAGATGCATAATAAAATATGAACATGATAAATATACTTTTTAAAATTTCTTTACCTCTATAATTAAAACCAAAGAAAACAAAAAGCTTTGTTTGTCATTAGTTTCTTAACAAAATTGTTAAGAAATTTACATAATGCGTATTCTAA
>NW_006408549.1:23830792-23845452 GCF_000296735.1 Chrysochloris asiatica
TGAACCAAAATGTCTATGGATTGCCAAATGTAAAACTGATGATCTGCTCTGTAAATCTTCGCCTAATTCACAATAAAATGTTAAAAGAAAAGAACACAAATTGGAATAAAAAGATGTCTTTGACAAATATATGTGAAATTTTAGCTTTTCTTTTATATGTATGTCCATAAACTTTTTTTAAAAAAAACGTCTAAATTGGGGCGGGGGAGGGGGGGAAACTGTTGGCTCCATAATATAGGCACTGGATTACAAAGCTTAAAGTTGGTGGTTTAGCTTCACTGGTTGCTTTTTGGGAGAAATATGAGGGTTTATGTTTCCACAATGATTTAAAGCTTCGGAAATCCTAAACAGGGTGTCAGAACCAACTTGAAGGTTCTTAAAAACAGTGTTGTAAGTTAGATTCCTGGTGTGATGCTGTAGGATAAGCACTGGAATGATACCACAAAGTTGGCAGTTTAAACCTACCAGCTACTCCTCAGAAAATCTATACAGGGTCATTATGACTTGGAATGGACTCCATGGAACTTAACAATAACAACCAGGTTGTAAAATATTTGATTGATAAACAAAAGCTAATGTCTCCCATCTCATGTAGATTAGGTTGTTATTTAGGGTTTTAAGGCTGTGACCTCTAGGATACAAGTCATCAGGTCTGTCTACCAAGGCACTTCAGAGTATGTTTGAATTTCTAAACTTTCTACCAGTCCTCAAATGCTGAACTATTTGCACCACCCAGACCCTCAGTATGTGATAGAGTCTTTGTGCTTTCCTTTCTATGTTTGATTTTGTCCTATTTCTCAGAAATATAATAAAATTACTGAAAATATTTGAAGCTGCTCTGTTTGCAGTGTTTGAAGCAAATATTTGAAGCATCGGTTCTAGAGAAAATGTGAAGAATTTGTTTGTGTTTAATATGGCAGGAGTTTAAGTACATCAATATGCTATGAAGGAAAGTGCTAATTAGAATTAGAAGATAAAGCATTAGGTGAATACTAATGGAATCATATTTTTAATGAGTTGGAGTGAGAGATGAGAGCATAGAAACAGATGGAGTAGAACGTCTTGGTGTGGCACTGCAGGATAATGCACTGGACCACAAGGTCGATTTGAACTGTAAGGTTGGTGGTTCAAATTCACCAGCCATTCCTTGGAAACTGTATACATGGTCGCTATGAGTTGGAACTGACAAGATGGCAGTTAACATAGGCAAGAAATAGGATGGAAATGTCTTCTTATGAATGTAAAGAGGTGAAAATTGGTTTTCATAAGGTAAGATTTCATTGTGAGCTACAAAGAATTGTATGCTGTGGTAGATGGATTAATTGCCTCCACAGATATTCACTTCCTAAATCCCAGAACCTGTGATTGTGTTATTAGATATGGCAAACAGGCTTTTACACAGATCTTATCTGTCTGAAAACATTATCCTGTAATATTGTATTGGGATGATTTTATCACATGAACTCTTAAAAGCAGAAACCTTTTCTCAACTGTAGGTAGAGAGATGAGAGGCAGGAGAGATTCTGAGAGTGAGATAGATTTTACCTGCTCTTGATGAATTTGAAGTTAGAGGATAGGCCCATGAATTCTGAAATGTGGGTGGTTTCTAGTAGCTGGAAAA
The DNA here is from genome assembly GCF_000296735.1 of Chrysochloris asiatica. NCBI lineage: Eukaryota > Metazoa > Chordata > Mammalia > Afrosoricida > Chrysochloridae > Chrysochloris > Chrysochloris asiatica. The sequence goes on from NW_006408549.1 coordinate 23,832,414, forward strand.
GTCCCTCAGCTGATAACCAAAAAGAAAATGGAGACTTTAATCTATGAATACCAATAACACAACTACCTCAATGTTTGTTAGAGTAGAACTGCGCACCCTAGGGTTTTCAATGACTGATTTTTCAAAAGACCTTTCTTCCTAAGTGCTTCTGGGTGGACTCTAACTTCTAACCCTCTGCGAAGCAGCTGAGCATGTTAACCATTTGCACCACAAAGGAACCTCCATATTCTCCCCTAGAGTTATCCAAGAGAAATGCTAGCCCTTGATTTTAGCCTGGTGAGACTGTATCAGACTTCTGATCTAATGAAATAGTAGATACTAAATTTGTCATTTCCAGTCACTACATTTATGCTGATTTGTTATAGCAACAATAGACAACTAATTCATGCCCTGATACATTATTGTGTAGTATATAGTCTGGAGATGAACAGTGAAGCCACTTTTAGTATTGAAGACTTAAAAAAGTGCATGTCTTTGCATTCAGTCTTTCTTGTCTTCTAATTTTATGTAGCTAACATAAGCCTGAAAGCTGTGGTTTATTGAAATAGCATCTTATGAAATGAGAAAGGAAGCTGAACAAGTGCATGCAGAATAAGATCCCAGTAACGCTAAGAGATCTGCTATATGTAGATCCCATACTTTGGTTTTTAATTTTAAGTTTATTTTGTTGTTATTTTCTTGAGAATATATACAGCAAAACATACACCACTTCAACAGTGCCTACATATGCAATTTAGTGACATTGGATATATTCCTCTAGTTGTGCAAGTATTCCTACTTTCCTTTTCTGAGTTGTTCCTCCATTATTAACAAAATCCCATTGCCTCCTAGGTTCCAATCTGATCTTTTGAGTTGCTGTTGTCCTTTGATCCTATACATGTAGTTTTTAAAAGAACTTAATGCTTGTAATGGTCAGGGTTCTGAGTCAGCTTGACTGGGCCAGATTTCCAGAGGTTTAGCATTTGAGATGTGCTTATTTCCATGCTTGTAAAACCAAATACAGACATAGCTAACTCTATGATGAGTGGCTATGAACAGCCATGCAATTAAAGGGATGCTACCTTGGAGGTGTGGCCTGCTCCCAATATCATGGACACACAGGAAAGGCTTTCTCTCTCTTCTGCTAGGGACCTTGGACTGTATAATTGTAGGCCATTTCCTTAATAATAAACTTCTCTTTCTCTACACACATGCACTCATATGTGTGTGTGTTTCACTGGTTGTCTTACTCTAGAAAATCCAGCCTAAGACAATGCTCAAGGCAGACATTTATTTTTTAACTAGTTAAACAATTTGGTTGTAAGAAGACATCAGGGGGTATTTTTGGCTACAGGTTTAACAGTTATCGTCAGGCAATATTTTCAAAAGCTCACACAACCTCCAGAAAGTTTGGTATCCATGAGAATTTGAAATTCTAGATTTTCCATGCTTTTGGCCAGGAGTCTTTCCATAGATAGCTAGGTACCATCAAGTCCTTTCTTGTATCATGGCAAAGGAGGCAGTTGATCATGCAGGAAATTATTGGAAATTATTCTATATCTTCTTCCTATTCTTCCCTCTCCTTCTTTCTCTGTTGCTCCAGGGAAACAGCGACCAATTGTTGTGCCTTAGATAGATACTTGCAAAATGTGTAAGACCCCAGGCACTACACAATGAATTAGGGGTAGAACAGAGGCACTAAACATTGTATTAGGCTAATTAACCAGGATGTTCATGAAGCCATGATCCTAAATCTCCAAACCAAGGAATGAGATGTTTGGGTTTTAGTGGTATATAGTTATGTAAATATATAATTTTCCTCAAACTAAATTTTATTATTAAGAAGTAAGATTGGGTAAGATGATAATATGCGAAGTTAAATTTCTAGAATTAGCTAGTTTTATAGGAACAGTACTGAAAATTCAAGAGAGGTAGTGCTTTTTGTAACTGGAAAAAGATCATTGGGATCAATATTTTGTGTTCTTTCCATATAATAAAGAAAATAGTGAGTTGAGAGTATCAGGCATTATGGTAAATGTGATTTAAAGAAAAGTAAAAGGAATATGTCAATAATTTGATATAAATCTGGGACTTAAATGTTGGTACAGTGAGAGTGAGTAAGTGAAATAATTGAAAGTATAGAAGACAGTGGTTAGAGTGGAATATTTGATTTTACAATATCACATTGTCTGATTTTTCAGTAACGTAAATACATTTCTTTACGTTCTTAGCAAAATACCTGTAATAATATACAAAATGCCTTAGAAACTGAAAAATAAAACTACAGTCCAGTGTGTAAAGAGATGCTCATTATTGCAACAGTGGTGTTATGTTGACAAATGCATCACTAGAGTTTTTACACTTTATTGTGTAATCTAGAAGATTGTTGATGGCCAGAGGGAAGAGCGAGTTGGGCTAAGATTCTTCTCCAGTATTTGTTCTTAATTCTAGTGCCTACCTTGACAAGACTTCCCTCCAACAACCTAGATAATATCTATGAGCCAGGAATAATGACAACATACTTGAGTAATGCTGTTTTCTTAAATCACTTATGTTCATTATTCATTTTTTTGAAAATCAGTGGTGTGCTTCTATAATATATATTTCTATAAAATACTTTATACTTCCTGTGCTCAATCTGATGAATAAATGGTGCATACTACTTAGCAAACAAATCTTTTTCAGCTAAACATTAAGAAATATAAAGCTTAATTCTACTTACTTTTATATCATAATCCAAATGGAAATATTTAAATTCAAAGTTATAAGTAACTGTGTTTTTTGAAAGAACATTAAAATGCTTGATAGCTTTATTTATGTTTTGCCTTGAATCAGGCTGCCTTTGTTCCTCTTTATAATTTTATAGAGTTAGCATTTTTCCCATTCATTTCAACCTTTTAGCTGAAATCAGGGTTTAAAAGACAAAATAAGGTGTAAACCAATAGTTGCAAAATGTCTATATGAAAATATTTGTAAAATTTTATCAATTTTCTGGATTACTGTTCTGCAAAAATGAATTGAAGGTTTGGAAAGATACTTAAAGTAAACAATTCAAATGTCTTACTGTTTTCATGGTGGTTAAAAATTACTGGTGTGGCACTGTAAGATAAATATTGGGCTGCTAAATACAAGGTCGGCAGTTCAAGCCCACCAGCCACTCCTTAGAATCTCTGTATAGGGTCACTATGAGTGGGAACCAACTTGAAGTCATTTAACAACAATAACAAAACTTTGTTTCATGAATCCAACCAACCCCATTGCCACTGAGTAAGTTTTGACTCATATAGATTCTATATGAGTTTTCTGAGACTGTAAATCTTTAAGGGAGCCTCATCTTTCATTCTATGACCCACTTGTGGATTTGAACTGCTGACATTTCAGTTAGTAGTCCAATAATTGCTTATCATATGGAGTGTAGTGACTTCATATGATAATCACTGGACTGTGAATCATAAGGTTGACTGTTCGAGCCCACCACCTGCTCCAAGTGAGAAAGATGAGATTGTCTACTCCCCACAAAGATGTGAAGAAACCGTATACAGGGTCACTGTGACTTAGAACTGACTCGACACATAACAACAAGTGTTCTACTGAGAGTCTTGGTGTGGCACTGTTGGATAAGCATTGGATTGTTAATCACAAAGTCAACAGTTCAAACCCACCAGAAGCTCCTTGGGAATCATTAACAGTGTTACTATGATCTGGAACCAACTTGAGAGTCCTGAACAACAACATTCTAATATTTAGTCCACTGTTCTACCAGAACTCCCTTGCTTGGTACATATATTACGATGTCTATATAAGAATTTGCTATTTTATTATGACTAAACCCTGTACAGGGTCGCTATGGGTCGGACCCGACTCGACAGCACTTAACAACAACAACAACAACAATCCTAACAGAGTCTTAAACTTTAGTAAGTATTTAAAGTTCTCTTAATTCTCTTCAATATCCTGTTGTTGTTGAGGTGCTGCTGAATCGACTCTAACTCATACAGATGACATACAGCAGCATAGAGTTGCTCCATTGGGTTTTCTTGACTGTGATCTTTATAAGAGCAGATCACCAAGCCCTTTCTCCCACAGATCCACCAGACAGGCTCAAAATGCTAATCTTTCGGTTAGCAGCCAAGTGCTTACAACAATGCATCTCTTTCAATGTTGTTGTTGCTGTGAAGTGACATTGAGCTGGTTTTGATGCATAGTGACCCTATATAGGGTTTCCAAGGAGGGTAAGCTTGAATCATCAACCTAGCATTTCAAACTGACTGACTTTGCATTCCAGCACATTAACCCACAGTGACACACCAGGATAGGCATAATTATATGGACCTGGTGTGCTACAAAAATCTTCAGACAACATATTAACATAGAAGAGGAAGTTTGTTTAAATTAACAAAGGATCCCAACTTCTTTTTGAAGCCAAATTTACTCAAATTTACCAACCAGATATATGGTTTTGAATTATGATTCCATTACTCCTTCCCTATATGGTCATCTCTGAAAGGCATTGTCTCTGTATAGTAGGCTTAATAAAAATAATAGTCTTTACTTAATATATTTGTTTTACCATTAAATAAAAAAATATGTATAAAGTGAGTATTATCTGATACATAGTGAGTCTTCTATCAATATTAATTGCTATTGTAATTATTAATAATATTTCAATTTCCAAGATCACAAAACTGACATTTAAATATCTTCTCTATATGTATCTTCCTATTTTGGTTCAGTATGGTAAAAACATAAAGTAGAATGGGGCTTTATTTTGACAGAAAATAGGAGAAGGAAAAACAGAATTAAGAAATAAATGGTGTAATAAGAAGAGACTTGAACAAGAGGGAAGGAAAAGAGAGAAGACAGGAAGTTTAGGGAAAGAGAAGAAGTATGAGATAAAGGTGAACTGTGCTTTATCTGGGATCTTTTACCTGTCTTGTCTATGTATCTTCTTTTCCCAGCATAGCCCGGGACCATTCTTTCTCACCTCCATCTCTTAATCATACCACAAAAATCTCCTTCCATAGTATATGAATTCCTGTGGATTCTAGACTGCTTCACAATATCCAGGCTGAGGGCAGATGTGAAAATCTAGACAAATTATACTGTGTACCTCTCTATTCAATATGTTAGAATAACTTCTAAAGCAATATTAAAGTTTGAAAATGTCATATGATGGAGAAATGCTCTGCTGTGAAGATGGGAGAGATGGATTTGTTTGTATGTGTGACTGGGTTTCATGCTTTGTCTTTTAGCTAGTTTAGTAAATCTGGAGAAGACATTTTGTTATATCCCACTGCTTTTTCCTTCCCCAAATGAGCAAATTGCCATATTTTTAAAACTCCTGCATTAGGAAGGTTCAGAGTATTCATGATCAATCTGCCCCTTAGTTTTCACAGAAGAAAATACAAGGGTTTAACTACTAATTCCCTAAAACATGTGGCTAATTTTCTAAGTAGCTAAACATTAGGACTTTTTGCCTTCCTTTCCTTTTTCCTCCTCTATTATTTCAAACCATTTTAGAGATGTTAACACTTAAACACTCTCCCCCCCTCTAACAGAGATTCATGCTGTCATTGGCTTTATTCCTTTTATGATTGCTTTTAAATTGTCTCCTCCCAATTCCAATGCCCAGCTATGGCCAGGCTGTGTTGTGAATAAAGTGAGTGTTTGGAGGGATGGAAAAGAATTGTGATTACCTATTGGATGGACTTTTTACCTGCTGTTCTTCTGATTATGTGTGCTAGGATGAAGCAGCTCTTAAAAAGATACAAGATTAAGTCTACTCAGAGGGGTACTGAACTGGGTATCAAGAGGACACCAGAGAGCATTGATGAATTACTGACTGTACTTACATCACCTCAGCAGCTTATTTAGAAACTCTAGTCTTTCCAAATTTATTGTATCTGGCAAGTCTCTCTCCCTCTGCATCTATCATAAGTAGAAGGAAAAGCTGACTGAGGTTTTCGATCCTAGAGATAGTGTTTTCTTCATGGGTTTTCTGTAATATATTTGTGGACAGCCTCCTGTTGTGCAATTTCCTTTCACGCCAAAAGAATTCTGTTTTCTCAGATCAGATCCAAGGTTATTCTTTAAAAAGAAAAGGATTTTTTTTTTTTCTTTTAATGGTAAATTTCTTGACTCTCTCAGTTCCATTTCTGCTAGTAGGAAAGGAAAAGGTTAGGTAAAGACTTTGGTTCAAGCACACAAAGGCAGTATTAGAAGGAAATATTGTAGTGATAGCAACTTTCAGCAACCCTAATCTAAATTGTGGATCAAAATATTGAAAATACTGACTACCCTGCCCACACATATCACACATGTGTATCCTATCCCCCTTTTAAAATTCTCACTGTCATAGTACCAGACTAAACCATTGTTATATATATAAACATATATACATACACACAAGAGTAAGTAAAATATATTGCCACAAAACCACAGGAAACTTAATCAAACACAATTCTCAAAATGTGAAACTTGCATTTCTTAGTATATACCTCATCTAGGTCTACACACTTCTGAAGGTCACATGTCCATCTTGACAATCTTTTCTCCCACCAGTACTCTGTCACATTGTCATACTGTGGTGGCTTTCAAGTTGCTGTGAACCTGGAAGCTATGCCTCCTGTGTTTTAAATACCAGCAGGGTCACTCATGGTGGACAGGTTTCAACTGAGCTTCTAGACTAAGACAATGAAGAAGGCGAGGCAAACAACTTCTGAATGTTTACCCACCAAAAACCTCATGAATACCAGCAGAAGGTTGTCAGATATACTGATGTACTCTAAAAACAACATGAATAACACCAGAATATTATCAGCTATAAGGCTAAATATGATCTTCTCTGGTTGCAGGGCACCCAAAATATGACAGTATGACAGTAGAGTTGATCATGATGATTTGAATGGGGTAAAGCTTTCTGAGCTTCATTTGCTGATGGGGCACAACTCAAAATGAGCAGAAAGAGCAGAAAGCATCTGTTCATAATCAGAATATGGAATGTACAAAATTTGAATGTAGGGAAATTTGACGCTGTCAAAAATGAAATGGAACACATAAAAAGTGATATTTTAGGCATTTGTGAGTTGAAATGGACTGGTTTTGGCTGTTTTGAATCTTAAAATCAAATGGTTTACTATGCAGGGAACTACAAATTCAAGAAAAATGTTATGTAGTTATTAGGTGCCATAGAGTCAATACCGACTCATCACCACCCAATACAAGCATTGCCTGGTCCTGAACCAATCTCACAATCATTACTACATTTGGGCCCCTTGGTGCTGTCACTGTGCTAATCCATCTCGCTGGGGGTCTTCCCCTTCTTTGCTGACACTCCACTTTAACAAACATGATATCCTACAGGTCTCTCCTGATAATATGTCTGAAGTATGAGAAACTAAGTCTGACTATACTGGCTTCCAAGGACTATTCTGGCTGTCCTTCTTCCAACACAGATTGGTTTGTTGTGTTGACAGTCCATGGCACTTTCAATATTCTCCTCCAACACCATAACTCAAATGCATCAATTCTACTACAGTCTTCCTTATCACTGTCCAACTTCACATGCAAATGAAAATACCATGGCTTAGGTGAGGCGCATCATAGTCCTCAAATTGAAAACTTTACTTCTGAACATTTTAAAGAGATCTTGTCCAGAAGATTTGCCTAGTGCAATACCTAGTTTGAATATTTTTACTTCTGCTTCCATGAGTGTTGATGGTTGATCCGAGCAAAATGAAGTCTTTGACAACTTCAAACTTTTCTCTTTTATATGGTTTTTGTCTCTTGGTCCAATGGTGAGGATTTTTGTTTTCTTTACATTGAAGTAAAACCCATAAAGATGGCTGTGGTGTTTGATTTTCATCAGTAAGTATTTTCAGTCCTTTTCATTTTCAGCAAGCATATTGCAAGGTGCAAATGAGAATTCCTTCAACTCTGATGCTATATTTTTCTGTATATAATCCAGTTTCTCAGATTATTTGCTAACCATATAGACTGAATGTATGGTAAAACAATACAACCCTGTCACACACCTTTCCTAATTTTAAACCATTCTTTGTTCTCTTGTTCTTTTGGAACAACTGTCTCTTTGCCTATGTACAGGTTCCACATGAGCACAATTATGTGTTCTGGAATACTGATTCTCTCCAATGCTGTCCATAGTTTGTCACTGTTCACACAATTGAAGGCCTTTGTATTATCAATAAAGCACAGATAGGCATCCTTCTGATATTCTCTGCTTTTAGCCAAGCTCCATCTGATGTCAGCTGTGGTAGCTCTCATTCCACATCTTCTACTGAATCCAGCTTGAACATCTGGGATTTGCAACACATATTTGGAGTTGTTTTTGTATTCTCTTTTGCTAAATTTTGTTTGCATGGTATTTTAATGATACTGTCTGATGATTTCCACATTCTGTTGGGTCACCTATCTTTGGAATGGGCATAAATATGGATTTCTTCCAGTCAATAGGCCATGTAAATGTTTTCCAAATTTCTTGTCATAGATGAGTAACTGCCCTCAGTGCTGCATCAGTTTGTTGGAAGATTTCAATTTGTATTCCATCAATTCCCACAGCTTGGTTCTTTGCCAATGACATCAGTGCACCTTGGACTACTTCCCTCAATATCATTGACTCTTGATCAGATTCTACCTTTTGAAATTGTTGAATACGGACAATTTCTTTTTGGTACAGTGACTCTGTATATGTCTTCCATCTTGTTTTGATGTTTTCTGCATCATTCATTATTATTCCCATTGAATCTGTCAATATTGCAAGTCGAGGCTTGGATTTTTCTTCAGTTCCCTCAGCTTGAGAAATGCTGAGCATGTTCTTCCCTTCTGGTTTTTGCACATTTCATATAATATTTGAATTTGTCTTCAGAGCTGGTTTGTGAATTTTCTGTTCAGCTTTCTTAACTCCTCATTTTTTCCATTTTCTTTAGCATCTCTATGCTGCACAGTAAGTCTCATAGTTTCTTTTGACATCCATTTGGATTTTCCTGCTTTCTTGTCTTCCTATATGATGTTCTTGGTGTCATCTCACAACTCTTCTGGTCTTCAGTCTTCAGTGTATAATGCATCAAATATGTTCTTCAAATGATCTCTAAATTCTGGTGGTATATATTTAAGGTCATATTTTAGCTCTCATGGATTTATTTTAATTTTCTTCAACTTCAGCCTGAACTTGCAAATGAGCAATTAATAGTTAGCTCCATAGTTTGCCCCTGACCTTGCTTTGGCTCATAATGTGGAGCTTTTCTTTCTTTATTTATTTTGTCCAAGCTTTTATTGTGAATTGACTGAGTGAATGTTTATAGGGCAATTCATCAGTTTTACATTCAGCAAATCATTGCAATGATTACAATCCCCTCCAAGCACCTTCTGGTAACAGAATTTACCTCTATGGCTTTTTTTTTTTTTTTTTTTTTAATGTACACATACCCCATTGGAAAGATATATTTGTTTAAATATTCAAAGGTCACATTTTCAAGCCAGCGTCCTGCCTGTAGGCACACTGCCTCTCTTGTCTTTGTACCTGTAGTCTTCTCCTGCTCTATATCTCTATGCCATTGCCTCTTCCACCATATTTGCTTTAATAGCTTTTCTTGTTAGGATCCCTTGCTCCTATCATGCTATTCCCTCTTGATGGTCCTAGAATCCTCTGCTCTTGAAATGACAGATTAACTGCTCCCCCCTTTACGTACCCCTCTTCTACCTTTACAGTTGTGACAATTGCCACTAGACCTCAAAACAATCCTATCCCCTTCATCACTAGATCCATCTGGACAAGAGGAAAACTATTCAGGGGTTTCTGTCTTACTGATGTGAAACTTTTCTACTGTCTCTTTCCACAGTTGTAGTCTTTGATTTCTGTGCATCCCATCTGATAAGGCCCATGTGGATAGTCATCTTTTATGCTGTTTTAAAAGACTATTTGCAATTGGTCTTGCAAAATTCTATCATACAATCTCAGTATCATTTCTATCACAAGGCAGTACTTTCAGAATACTGATCCTTCCTCTGTTTCCAACCTTTGCATTCCAGTCACCAGCAATTAACAACGCATCTTGATTGCATGTTTGATCATTTTTAGACTCAAGAAATTGGTACAATTCTTCAATTTCATAATCACTGACTTTAGTGGCAGGTGTTTGAATAGTAGTGGTATTAACTAGTCTTCCTTGTAGGTGTATGGATATTATCCTAGCACAGACAGCATTATACTTCATAACAAATATTGATATGTTCTTTTTGTGATGATGGTCATGCTATTCCTCTTTAAATTTGTCATTCTGGGAATAGTAAACCATGGGATTATCAGATTCAAAATGGCTAAAACTAGTCCATTTCAGCTCACTAATGCCTAGGATATTGATGTTTATGTGTTCACTTTCATTTTTGAAAAACTCCAATTTTTCTCTGTTCATATTTCATACGTTTCATATAAAAAGTACTAATGAGTGTTTGCAGCTGTTTTTCTTCATTTTGAGTTGTGCCCCATCAGCAAATGAAAGTCCCCAAAGTTACTCCATTTGTGTCATCACGATCAGCTCTACTTTGAGAAGGCAGCACTTCCTAGTCATATTTTGAGTGCCTTCCAACCTGAGGTCCTCATATTCTAACATTATATCTGACAATATTCTGGTGCTTCTCATCATATTTCAATATTAAATATTTTGTTGCTCACAGTGTTCCACTGCTACGCATAGATTTCAGTGACTAAGTATTTGGAAGCAGTCCATATCTCCTTCCTAGTCTGTCTTCATCTGGAAACTCAGCTGAAACTTGTCTACTGTGGTTGACCCTGCTAGCATATAAAATACCTCTGGTATAGCTTACAGAACCCCAGCAGCATGCAAACAATCACAGTATGACAAATTGATATATGAGTGGTGGAATTTGTAAAATAATTAAATGGAAAACATAAAGATTGGCATCCTAGGCAATAGTGAGATAGATGATATGGAATGCTATTGTCCGTTTTGAATCTGAAAATCTTATGGTTTACTATACAGGGAATGAAAAATTCAAGAGGAATGGCATAGCGTTCATCAACAAAAAGAACATTTCAAGATCAATCTTGAACTGCAATGCTATCTGTGATAGGATAATATTCATTAACCTACAATAAAGACTAGTTACTACCCCTATTGTCAAAATTAATATACCAACAAATAAAACTAGTGATGATAAAATTGACTAATTTTACTAATTTCTTGAGTCTGAAATTGATAAAACATGCAATCAAGATGCACTGATTATTAACAATTATTGGAATGCAAATGTTGCATATAAAGAGAAAGCATCAGTAGTTGGAAAATATGACCATGGTGATAGAAATGATGCTGGAAATCACATGATAGAACTTTGCAAGATCAGTGACTTATTCATTTCCAGTACCTTTTTGAAATATCATATAAGGTGATTATGAACATGGACTTCAGCAGATGGTATAAACAGTAACAAAATGGGCTACATCTCCCAGAAGAAATTGTGGAAAAGCTCAATATCATCTTCCTAAAGAACTGATGAAGATCAAAGAGCACAGCCTTCTGTATGGATTGCATCTCAATGTAAAGTAAACAAAAGTCCTCACCACTGGACCAATAAACAACATCCTTATCAACAGAGAAAAGATTGAAGTTGTCAAGGACTTCATTCTTCTTGGATCAACTATCAACACTCATGGAAGCAGTAGTCAAGAGATCAGAGGACGTATTGCATTAGGCAAATCTGCAACACAAGACCGTTTAAAAGTGTTGAAGAGCAAAGATATCCGCTTGAGGACTAAGGTGCGCCTGACCCAAGCCATGGTATTTTCAATAACCTCATATGCATGCAAAAGCTGGACAGTGAATAAGGAAGACCATAGAAGAATTGAGTCTTTTGAGTTATGGTGTTCTAGAAGAATATTGAAAGTACCATAGTCTGCCCAAAGAACCAATAGATCCATTTTGGAAGAAAGGCAGCCAGAGTGCTCCTTGGAGGAGAAACTTCATCTTTCATACTTTGGACATATTGTCAGGAGGGACCATTCGCTGGAGAAGGATATAATGTTTGGTAAGGAGGAGGGTCAAAGAAAAAGAGGAATATCCCCAACAAGATGGATTGGCCAAGTGGCAGCATCGATGGACTCAAGCGTGGCAACAGTAATGAAGCTGGCCCAGGATTGGGCAGTGTTTTGTTCTGCTGTGCATAAGGTCGCTATGGGTTGGTACTGACTCACACCTAACAACAACAATAAAGAAGGCTAGGGATTGATTTCTCATATGTAAGTTCAGTCTGAAGCTGGGGAAAATATAAACTAGTCTATGAGAGCCAAAATATGACAAGGAAAGCATCCTAACTGAATTTAGACACCATCATAAGAACAGATCTTATGCATTAGGCACTAATGACTGAAGAACAGATGAGATGGTGATAACACCGAGATTATCATACAGGATGAATGCAAAAGGTCATTTAAAAGACAAGAAAGGAAAAAAAAAAAAAAGCCAAAATGTTTGTCAGAAGAGACTATGAATCTTGGTGTCTAATATAGAGATGCTAGAAAATAAGGAAAAAATAATAGAGCTAAGGACAGCTTGAGAAGACAAGGTCAAGTATTATGATGAAATGTGCAAAGACCTGGAATTAGCAAACCAAAAAGGAAGAACACGCTCTGCATTTTTTCCAGCTGAAAGAATTGAAGAAAATGTTCAGTCCTCAACTTGACTGAAGGATTCCATGAGAAAAATATTGAATAATGCAGAAAGCATAAAACAAGTATATACAGAGTCACTGTACCAAAAAGAAAAGCAAAAAAGAAGTATACACAGAGTCACTGTACCAAAAAGATGTTTACCATTTCAAGAGGTAGCACATGATCAAGAACTGACTATACTCAAAGAGGAAGTCCAACGTGCATTGAAGAAAGGCAAGGTTCTGGAGTTAGAGTTAGAAAACCAAAAGGGAAGAACATGGTCAGTATTTCTCAAGCTGGGGGAACTGAAGAAAAAATTCAAGCCTCGACTTTCGCTATTGAAAGATTCACTGGGCAAATTATTGAATGATGCAG
>NW_006408549.1:23846977-23849941 GCF_000296735.1 Chrysochloris asiatica
GTGCATGGGGTCGCTATGAGTTGGTTCCGACTTGATGGCACCTGACAACACAACAACAACAACAAGGTTCTGGAATTGATGCAATCCGAAGTGAAATCTTTTAACAAAGTGATGAAGCACAGGAGCTGCTTACTCATTCATGCCAGCTACCTGGTCAACAGATTGGAAGATATTTATATTTGTGCCCATTCCAAATAAAGGTGACCTAACAAGGTATGTAAATTATTGAATAATATCAATATCACATGCCAATAAAATTTTGCTGAAGATAATTTAAAAATGGCTGCAATAGTGCATTGACAAGAAGCTTCCAGAAGCTCAAGTCAGATCAGAAGAGGATGTGGAACTAGAAATATAATTGCTGACATCAGATGTTTCTTGCCTGAAAGCAGAGAATACCAGAAAGATGTTTATGTGTGCATTACTATGCAGAAGTTTTCAACTGTGTGGACCATGACAAGGTATCTTTAACATTTCAAATAATGGGTATTCCAGAAAATGTGAGCATGTTCATCAGGAACCTGTATATACTCCAAGAAGCAGTCCTTTGAAAAGAGCAAGTGTATACTTAATGATTTAAACTCAGAAAAGGTGTATGCCACATCTATATTCTTTCACCATACTTATTCGACTCGATGGCACATAACAACAACAACAATTCAAATCTGTAGGCTGAGCAAAGAATCTGAGAAAATGAATTGTATGTGGAAGAGCATGGCATCAGGATCAGAGGAAGACTTATTATCAACCTACAATATGCAGATGATACAATCTTGCTTGCTGAAGGCAAAGAGGGCTTAAAATACTGACTAATTAAGATCAAAGACCTCAGTCTTCAGTATGGATTGCACCTGAATATAATGAAACTAAAAATCCTCACACCTAGACTAATAAATAACATCACAATAAATAGAGAAAAGATTGCAGTTATCAGACACTTCATTTTACTTGGATCCACAATCAACACTCATAGAAGCAGCAGTCAAGAAATCAAATGATGTATTGCATTAGGCAAATCCGTTCCTCAAGACCTCTTTAAAGTGTTCGGAAGCAAAGATATCAGTTTGAGGACTAAGGTACACCTGACCCAAGTATTTTCAGTAGCCTCATATGATGTGAAAATTGGACAGTGACTAAGGAAGACCATAGAAGAATTAATGCATTTGAGTTATGGTATTGGAGGAGAATTTTAAAAGGACTGTGGACTGCCAGTAGAAATAACAAATCTATCTTGGAAGAAGTACAGACAGAATACTTCTTAGAAGACAGGATGATAAGACGTTGTCTCTCATATTTTGGACATATTATCAGGAGGGATGAGTCCTTGGAGAGGACAACATGAGGAAGAAACCTAATGACATGTTTTTACACAGTGGTGACAATAATGGGCTCAAGGGTAACAACAATTGTAAGGGTGGTGCAGGACTGGGCAGTGTTTCATTCTGATGGGAATCATGTTACTATTAGTCAGCTCTGTCTCAATGGCACTGAACAATAACAGTAACCCTTCCCCCCAACGAATTCCATGCTCTTAAATTTACTCCATATAAAAGAGTAGTTTGGGCATCCTCAAGGGACTAAAATTATACCCCTTTAAATATTCTTGAGATTTGGAAACAAAGAGAAATCTGAAAGGACATGATCAAAACTGAAGGGTGGATGAGGTATGGTTTTCCAAGGAAATTCTCATAGGATAGATCTTACTATTGAAGAAGGAGCAGGTGCATTTGGGGGCTGGAAAAAAACACTCCTGGGTGCAGTTTTCGTGACCTTTTTCTCAGTTTTCAGTTTTCTTAACACTTCTACCTAGTAAGTCCGCATGATAGCACTGTGTCTCATAGGAACTCTATGAAAATCTATAACAATTACCCTTTAGGAATCTCATAAAAAACAATCATCATAACTTTCTGAATTAGCCTTCTTGTCTTGAATTCATTTGGCCCAGTGCATGCCCCTAGAAGCCTCTGTTTGACTAAGGCAAGTGCATTACTGAGAGAATTTGTCTGCAGCCATCCACTGATTACAAAGACATGTTGAAGCACATTTTTTTAAAACATAAACCCATGTATGTATGAACTATCTTCATATATATAAACAAACACCCACATAACACAAAACTAAGCATCTGTTCAATGACTCTGTCTAGGTCTTCCTACTCTTTTCTACAGTTATTCAACATTAGTAGAGCATTCACATTAAGTGTTCAAAAGAACACTACTTTTTAGTCTGACACTCATCATATGACATGTACATTTTGAAACTCTTGCAGTGTCTTCCAAACCATCTCGACTCCTTAGTTTTACACCCACTGTCCTGTCTTGAGCCACACTAACAGATTCCTGTACTGTTTCCTTGTAATTTTTCTCTCATCCGTATGTGCTTCCTCTTTCTTTCTTGGCTTTACCTTGCTATCTTTTTTCTCTTTAAATGCTTAAATATGTATTACGTCAGATTTTCATATATTCATCTTTTAAACCATATATAATATGAGAGAGATACTATCTTTAGTCCTCATTTACAGATGACAAAACTGATGCATAGCAAGCTTAAATATGTTGTTTAAGACTATTCAATATTAAAGAGATGGAGCTTGAACTTGTTTTTTGCATTGTTGTTGCTAATTTATCTTTAATACAGCTCAGTGAGTATATTATTGAACACATGATATGTCCAAGTATTAATGTTTGGTTGTGTTGTGGAGTCAGTTCCAACTCATAGCGACCCTGTACAGGGTTTCCAAGGTTGTAAATCTTTACAGGAGCAGAAAGCCTCATCTTTCTCCCATGGAACAGGTGGTAGTTTTGAATTGTTGACCTTGGGGTGCACAGCCCAATTCATAACCACTCACCACCAGAACTCCTTAATGTTTGGTAGGTAGATTGATATATGTGTTTGGATTTTGTGGTTCAGACTAACAGTATAATCTTAGGAGCCAGTCATGAGACAAGATGAAATCACTTAGGG
>NW_006408549.1:23850076-23851841 GCF_000296735.1 Chrysochloris asiatica
AAAGATTAATTTCAAAGACAATAGTTGTCTGCTTCCAAAAGTTTGCTTTTGAACCTATGTTTAATTTCTTTTACGAGTGGCGTAATCCAGAATATTATGTCTCTAGGTGGTGCAAACAATTGACATAGTAAATTACCAACTATTATGTTGGCAGTAAAAATCCACCTAGAGGTGCCTTTGAAGAAATGCCTAATGATCTACTTCTGAAAATTCAGCCATTTGAAAAACTGTATCTGACAGACTAAGGAATATCATGTGTCAGAATCAACTCAACCTAAATTGTAAGGCAGTTTATTATAATAGCTAAGAACATAACCATTATAAAGGTGGATTTTTTTTTCTGATTTCAGTTTCTTCATTCATGAAAAGGAAACACAAATCAAACCTATTTCATTGGGTTATTTAAAATTATTGAATGAATTAACATTTGAAAACTGTCTAGTGCATTCCTAGAAGGTAGTGAGTAACCTATAAGTTTTACTCCTTAATTTTTTATCTAACGTGTACAATGAAGGTAGTAAAATTACCGTTCACATATTCTTAAGAATTAAATGAAGTAATGCACATATGAAATACTGAACATGTTCTTCCCTTTTGGTTTTCTAACTCCAGGTCTTTGCACATTTTGGTATAATCTTTGAGGTTGTCTTCTCAAGCCACTCTTTCAAATTATTCAACTTGTTTAGCTCCTCAATTCTTCCTTTTGCTTTAGCATCTCTATGCTGAAGTGCAAGTTTCAGAGTCTCGTCTGAAGTCCATTTTGCTCTTTTCCTTTTTCTTGTCTTCTTACTGACCTTTTCTTTCTTCCTGTATGATATTCTTGATGTCATCCCACAACACTTATGGTCTTCAGTCTTTAGTCTAATCCATCAAATTCAGATGATCTCTAAATTCAGGTGGGATATGTTCAAGGTCCTAAATTGGCTCTTATGGACTTGTTTTCATTTTCTTCAGCCTTAGTCTGAACTTGCATATAAGCAGTTGATGGTCTGTTTCACAGTTTCCTCCTGGCCTTGATTTGGCTGATGATATGGAGTTTTCACAATGTCTCTTTTAAACAAATGCAGTCAATTTGATTTCTGTGTATTCTGTCTGGTGAGGTCCATGTGTATAGTCATCTTTTATGCTGTTTAAAAGAGACATTTTCAACGAACAAATCACTGGTCTTGCTTTCTATCATGTGATCTCCAGCATCATTTCTATCATCAAGGCCATATTTTTCAACTACTGATCCTTCTCTTTGTTTCACCTTTGCATTCCAATCACTAGTAATTTTCAATACACCTTGATTGCATATTTCATCAGTTTTAGACTGAAGAACCCTTTAAAATGTTCAAGAACAAAGATGTTAGTTTGAGGACTAAGGTAAGCCTCACCCAAGCCATGGTATGTTCAATAACCTCATATGCATGTGAAAATTAGATGATCCTATGCATGTGAAAATAAGGATGATCATAGAAGAAATGATGCATTTGAAATATGGTGTTGGAGGAGAATATAAAAAGTACCATGAAGGGCAGATTGAGATGACAAAGTCAAATATTGCAATGAAATGTGCAAAGATCTGGAGTCAGAAAACCAAAAGGGAAGAACATGTTCAGCATTTCTCAAGCTGGGAGAACTGAAGAAAAAATTCAAGCCTCAACTTTCATTATTGAAGGATTCTCTGGAAAAATTATTGAATGATACAGAAAGTATCAAAAGAAGATAGAAAGAATACATAGAATGACTGTACCAAAAGGAAGTGGTTGATATTCAGCTGTTT
>NW_006408549.1:23853269-23865925 GCF_000296735.1 Chrysochloris asiatica
CAGGCAGTGTTTCCTTCTGTTGTGCATAGGGTCACTATAAGTCAGTACCGACTCGATGGCACCTGACAACAACAACAGCAGGGACTTTGAAAATAACAAAACAATCAGTGTTGAAAGAAGTACAGTTGGAATGATACTTGGAAGCCAGAATGTCCAGATTTGTTTCTCATACTACAGACATATTATCAGGAAGGACCTGTTATTGTAGAAGGATATCATATTTGATAAAGCAGAGAGTCAGAGGAAAAGAGGAAGACCCCCAAAGAGATGGATTGGCACATTGGTGTAAGTAATTGCCTCAGGAGTAGCAACAACTGTGAGGTTGCCACCAAACTGGGCTGGGTTTCGTTCTGTCATCCATATGGTCACTGTGAGTCAGTACTGACTCAATGGCACCTAACAACAGCAATGCAAATACAAGCATTAAATCAATATTAAACTATAATTTATAAAATGTTTCACATTTCTGTATTAATACCATGTTTAGTATATAAAATTTTAATTTATTACATTATTTTACTGCTCTCATCATTTTAGTTTTGTGATAATGAATATTTAATTTTTTTCCCCTCTCAAGATTTTTCCATTTTGATAGCCCATAAAGAGTCAGTTCCAACTCATAATGACACTATATAGGGTTTCTGAGGAGCAGCTTGTGGTTTTGAACTGCTGACTTTATGGTTCTCAGTCCAGTGCTGATACTATAGTGCCACACCAGGAGTCCTGAAAGGCATATTGTTGATTTTCTTAAGGGCTGTTGAGTCAGTTTCAACTCATAGTGACCCTGTATAGGATTTTAGAGGAACTGCTCTTGGGTTTTAGCTGATGACCTTGCAGTTCAAACTGACCTTGCAATCTAGTGCATTATCCTGCAGCGCTGCACCAGGACTTGAAAGGCATACGAGTCTATAAATGGTTCAGAAATAGAGTCTGCACTAAGTATCCTTTGACTTTGCCATGAACATCATTGTATATTTATTCCATTGGCTCTTTCAATAAAATTACTTTAGATATTGGATAAATGTGGTCCTTTGTCTCAGTTCATTTTTCTTGTTGTGTATATAATATTTTCTCTAATGAATATTCATTAAATTACATTATTGTTCCTAATTTTTCATTATAGGGAATATTTCCTTTTCTAAATCATGTGATTTCTGGTTGTATGCTCTTAACATAATTGGTGAGAATAAATGCTAACAGCATAATGCATTGGACTGAAAGTTGGGTTTGAACTGCAAGGTCGACAGTTTGAACTTACTGGCCACTCCTCAGAAACCCTACACAGGGCAGTTATGAGTTGGAACTGACTCTGTGGCACTTAACAGCAGCAAATATAGGTTTAAATTTGTTATTCTTCTCATTCCCCCCGCCCCCCAAATTGGCTAAATATTTAACTTCTAAATATTTCAATATCTTCTCTTAGTCTTAACTTTACATAATCAATGTTTCCTCTGGATGGATTTTTAAATTTTGAAAGCATTTTCATAGTAAGGGTTTTTATCAAACTGTGACTAAAGTTATGTGACTTAATGGTTCTTAACTTATTTTCACTACCACAGAGCAATATCTCTTTACATCTGTCATGGGAAAGTAATTAGTTGTGTAGAGAACATATATAAGTTTTTCCTTACTCAATATTCACTTAAATGTATATTCTCTAAGTAAACTTCAGGAAATTTGATTATATTCAGAGTACGTAACACTAATCCAGGGCTGTCAAGAAATTCCTAGTAGGTTTTTAAAGAAACACCTTGAAGTAAACAGTATTATTAAAAAGCATAACTCCTGAGATTTAGTACATACTTTCTTTGCAGCTTGCAAAATCTCAACATTTATAATCTTCTCCAGGAGTGAGTATCACTGCAGGGATTGTTCCTAGCAAGATTTTGGAAGACAGAGGGGAAATTGAGAAATTTAGAAATCTAGAAGAGAGGAAAATATTGATTGCTGTTTTTATCTTGTTCTACTTATTCCTTGACAGAATGGTGATGGTGGTGGTTATATACTCTGGAGTAGGTTCTGACTCATAGCGACCCTATACAGGGTTTCCGAGGCTGTAAATCTTTAAGGGAGCAGAAAGCCTCATCTGTCTCCTGAGGAAGAGCTGGTAGTTTCAAACTGCTGACCTTGACCTTGGCAGAACAGAGTACATTTATTCAACAAATATGACAAAACTTCTAAGAAACAAAATAACTATTGGATTCAAGGCATGTTGTTGTTTTTAAATGCCATTTAGTGACCCTGTGAACAACAAACCTTCAGTATCTCTGACCTGAATTTAGAGACCATCTCAAAAACAGAGTTGATGCATTAGACATAACGACTAAAAACCAAAGAGCTGTGGGGTAACATCAAGACCATCATACAGGAAGAAAGTAAAATGTAACATAAGAGACAGGAAAGAAAGAAAAGACTATAATGAATACTAGAAGAGACACTGAAACTTGCTCTTGAGTATAGAGAACAAAAATAACTTGAGAAATAAGGAAGTAAAAGAGTTGAACAGAAAATTTCAAAGACAAAAACAAAACAAAACAATTACGAAATATGCAAAGAGTTGAAGTTAGAAAGCTAAGAATGAAGAACACACTCAGCATTTCTCAAGCTGAAAGAAGTGAAGAAACAATTCAAGACTCAACTTGAAATTTCAAAGGATTCTATGTGAAAATATGAAGGATTAAGGAAGCATCAAAAGAAGATGGAAGGAATATGAAGAGTCACTGTATCAAAAAGAATTGGTCAATTCTCAACCATTTCAAGATGTATCATATGATCAAGAGCTGATGATACTGAAGGTAGAATTCAAAGTTGCGCTGAAACCATGGTCTGCAGGAATTGACAGAATCTAATAAAATGGTTCAACAAATTGATGCAGCACTGGAGGGACTCACTCATGTATGTCAAGAAATTTGGATGAAAGCTACCCGGCTAATCAATTGACAAATATCCATATGCCCATTCTGAGTAGTGGTAGGCAAAGGAATGGGGAAATCATCAAACAATATCATTAATATCGCATGCAAGTAAAATTATTCTGAAGATAATTTAAAAATGTTTCCAGCAGTACATCAATATGGATCTACCATATTGGTTAGTGGTCCAGCTCAAAATCCACTGCATTACCAGGCTTCCATGTTGTTGCTGTTGTTGTTAAGTGCCATCGTGTTGGTTCTGACCCATAACGACCCTGTATAGGGTTTCCAAAGAGCGGCTGGTGAGTTTGAACTGCCAACCTTGTAGTTTATCAGACCTCCTTATACTAATTAATATGGGGAAACATATTGACAAATCAACTATTTTTATTTAGTGATTATTTTGAAAATTTTAGCACAGGGTTTTATTTCCATCTGAGATACAACTGATGTCTGAATTTTGAAAGTAGACCTAGGTCTCCCATAGGCAGAGGCATAGCAAGTATCATAGCATAATAGCGTGATTATCATACACTTGTGTAGTAATACTTTTATTAATAATTAAACAATTATTATAATTTTTGTATGCTGTCCAGTGGGTTCTAACTCAATAATGACTCTACAGGACACTATAGAAATGTCTCATATTGTTTCCTAGGTTGTAATCTTTTATGGGAGCAGATCATCAGGCATTTTTCACTGTCATTTAATTCCAATGACAACCTTATCTGATAAAGATTGTTCTTTTGATGATAACCATACTGATTCCAAAAAGAAACATTAAATGATTCAAATTAGTCCAAAACAATTAGTGATGAACTTCTGATTCAAACCTGTTAGTTTCGATTTTTGTAGTCTATTTTCTTTCTGTATATGCATTATAGATCAAATTGTATTCCTCCCCTCCCTGAAGATATTTTGAATGTCAAGCACTTGGTATCTGTGGATATGATCTGGTTTGCTCAAAGAATCTTTGATGATGTTATCAGTTAAGTAAATCTGAGGTTATTTCAGAGTAGGGTGGGTACTAATTCCATGTGAATGCTGTTCTTACACAAAGGAGCAGACATAAAGTAACAGATAAAGGAATGATACCATTTAAACTGTAGTTATAAGCCAAGATATCTCTGGAAATACCACATACCTGTAGAGTGACAAAAACCAGATTATCCTTCAAAGGCTTATAAGGAATCAAAACTCCAATTTCAAAAACAGTGAGAAAACAAATTTCTATTTTTCCAAGAAACCAACTTTTTGGCAACTTTTAAGGCAGCCCTAGGGAACTAATATAATTTGATGTAACTACATAGATCAAAGACCACAGCTTTTGCTATGGGCTATACCTCAATGTAAAGAAAACAGAAGTCTTCAGCACTGAACCAATAAACAACATGATAAATGGAGAAAAGATTGAAGTTGTCCAAGACATGATTTTGCTTGGATCCACTATCAACACTCATGCAAGTAGCAGCTAAGAAATCAAACGATGTATTGTGTTAGTCAAATCTGTTGCAGAAGACCACTTTAAAGTGTTCAAGAGCGCAGACATAAGTTGAGGACTAAGGTGCCCCTGACCCAAGCCATGGAATTTTCAATAGCCTCATATGCATGTGACAGTTGGACTGAATAAGAAAAACTGTATAAGAATTGCTGCATTTTAGTTATGGTATTTGAGAAGAATATTCAAAGTATCTATCTAGGAAGAAGCACAACCAGGATGCTCCTTAGAAGCCAGGATGGTGAGCCTTCATCTCTCATACCTGAAGGACATCAAGCTAGGTAAAGTGGAAGATCCTGGTGTGGTGCTGTGGGTTAATGCACCAGATTGCAAAGGCATTTGAACTGCAAGGTTGTTGGTTCAAGCTCATTAGTTGCTCCTTGAAAACCCTATACAGGGTCGCTGTGGGTCAGAATTGACTTGATGGCACTTCACAACAATAACAACAACAAAGTAGGAGGTCAGCGAAAAAGAGGAAGACCCCACATGAGATGGATTGGCACAATGGCAGTAGCAATGAGCTCAAGCTTAACAATGATGCTGAGGATGGCGCAGGACTGGCAGTGTTTTGTTCTGTTGTATATAAAGTTTCTATGAGTCTGAAATGGCTCAACAGCACCTAATAATAGTGAAAACAAACATAAACAATATCATGCTTATAATTAGTTATAAGAATAGTGAATAAGGAAAGATTTGTGAAAACCAATGCTTATCAAATCCTACTAAATGTAGAATGCTATGCTTTTGATTGTATTATCGCCTTCATACCAAACAAATTTCTTGTGGAATATAAGTAATAACCTGTATTTTTATCTAAGGGAAATTAAGATACAGAGAGATAACATAATATATCAAAGGCAATGCACATCTGAAAAAAATCTGTATCATTAGAATATGAAACAAAGTTTGACCTTGAAGTTTGAGATATTTTTAGTATAGCATCTCCAATGTACTTAATAGATTTTGTTATCAGAAATCAGCTAAAATGGTAACTGAATCAATGGTCAATAAAGCTAACATTAGTCTAAATTACCATCAAATGCTTCACTTTCTGATGATTTCATTTCCAATATGTTTTGCTTTGTTTTTATATTTAGATGCATTGGAATTACCCATGGCATAGGAAATACAATTACATAGTTTGTTTTAAAAGCTATTTGTAGAGTACTTGATGGAGATAGAGAATTTATCATTATTTTTTATTTCTTCTTTTTTGATCTTTCCTTGGCTGATAATTTCTTATAATTCAGGTATCTGCTCAAAGGTTACCTTCACTTCCAAATCTCATAATTGTTCATCCAACATTAACTGTATATCTCTATTTTATACATTTTTAGCACTTATCTTTGTTAGATACAATTTTTTTAAATTTATTTTATTTTTTATCATCAATTTCCTTCCATGGGAATTAATGTGCCAGACTGCAAAGTCGTTTGAACTACAAGATTAAATCAGAGATCTTGTTGGTCTGTTCACCAAGATGTCCCCCAAATATACAATATGGATCATATAGTGAATTGGTAAATTTTTGTTGAGTGGATAACGCTAAATGACATTTATGAAATCTCCCTAAATCCAAGTTTCTTCATGTAATATTTTTAAATGGAGAAGGACAATGTGACTGCAATTTAATTATCTATATTTAACTATGCATTTTAATGTAATTATCACAAGACATTGATTAATCCCTAATTCATTATTTTCCCTCTGTTTCTTCCTCTTTTGGTCTCTACTTCTTTTCCTTCCTTCCCTATTTCTTGTTCTAATTCTCTTTTCCATTTTTATGGAGATAGTAGTTTTTCCTATGATGGGCATGCCTATTGCCTCACATTCAGTGGATTTTGCAGAGAAAGGTATTAAAATGATAAACTCAAGGTCTGATATGAATGCTCACTCTTAGGAGTAGACACCAGAGATTCAGATGATGCTACTGAGCTGTTCTAAGTGGATCAGTATGGAGTTTTTATTGTTTTGTTATTGTGAAAATAAGTCATCCTGGAAATCACCCTACATTTTGCATTCACTTTACTTAATAATAAGTTCACTTATTATTGCTTACAACACAGATTATAAATTACTGATTCCTTAATCTTACATTCAGGAAATGAGTGTGCTTCAATGAAATATTAATATCCTTTTCTTTCAGCTCTTAAAATGTGACCTATTTTTAACAATTGTTTCCTTCTTATTGCTTTTAAAAAAATAAAAGGTTATGGTTATAAAATAAAAAGTCACATGCATGCAGGGGTGATGATTAGTAACATACTATCATTGAATCTCTGGTAGCGTAGTGGTTACGAATCGGGCTGCGAACCTTAAGGTCAGCAGTTCGAAACTACCAGCCACTCCGCGGGAGAAAGATGAGGCTTTCTACTCCCATAAAGATTTACACCCTTGGAAACCCTGTACAGGGTCGCTATGGGTCGGAATCGACTCGACGGCACTTCACAATCAAAATCAATCAATCATTGAATCTGACATTATTTTGAGTGGTGGTGAAAACATTAAGTAGGATAATATAGCACACATAAATTATGAAACAAAAGCAGTGTGTATGGTACGACTAAAGTTAGGGTAAATCTACACATATAATTATACTTGTATTTAATCTGGCTTCTGAATGGTAAAGTGGGTTGAGTTTACATGTGCTTAGAATGACACAAGAAGTGCACCACCACATGAATAAATTTCCCTGAGTATAATAGCTTAAAATTATTTGTTTGCTAATTGTCAGGGAACTGATGAGTACAGAACTGAGCAGAAGTGAGCTGCCAGGTGTCCCAAGTAGCTAATTAGACAAGGAACCAAAATGCATGTAACAATCAAGCATTTATTGTGGTAGTTTAAGTAAGAGATCCCAGTGGGAGAATAGCACCTGACTCCCCCATGTTTCGTATTGCCTAGAAATAGCTTCTGAGTGAGGGTCAGGTGAATCAGTGCAGATATGGGGACTCTCTCACTGCTAAGCAAGCCCCAAACAAAAGGCATTTGCCATTGTTTGGACCTGGTGGATAGGATGGCATGGTGGGTGGAAAGGTGGAAGAGTAAGAACTAGACAAAGTTAATTGTGGAAAGGAGCTCTGGTAGTTTAGTGATGACGAATCAGGCTGCTAATCTCAGGGTCAGAAGTTCGAAACTACCAGATGTTCCACAGGAGAAAGATGAGGCTTTCTGCTCCCGTACAGATTTACAACCTCAGAAACCCTGTGAAGGGTCGCTATGAGTCAGAATCAACTCCACAGCACATAACCACCAATACCACTAACTACTGTGTACAAGTGGGAAATCCTCCCTTTTCACTTGATGAGGAGAAGTCTCTATGTGGAGACCTCTGACCTAGGAATGCAGATAATACTAAAATTCATGTCTGGCTAGAATGGCCTGAGTCTTTGGCTGGCTTCTTTCAGAAACTCTACCCCACTGGTTATGTGCCACATCTCATTGGAGAAGGCAGTTTTCACCCTGAGGCCTATCTGGTAAAGTCTTTGCAATTGCCTATGGTCTGGATTTAAAATTCACACACAGATTTTTAGCCATGAGCCAGAGTCCTCACAAATTGTAGAAAAATTCTCACTAAGTGCTTTTATTAGCAAATTCATTCATTCAACAGACAGCCACTGAATGCTAACAATGTACCTATACCTGACTAAGCTTTAAGTGCTAGAAACACAGAGGCAAATAATGCAGGACTCCTTCCCTTCTGGACATGGCTTAGTGAGCTAAAGGAATTTGAAAATAGGAAAACAAAAATATCAACTCTTTGGACTGCAATAAACTACTTTGCTAGATCAAGTAATAAGACCAATTTGTGGCCTAAATAATTTGTTGCCTCAGCATCCATTAATTTCTCCTAGTTGCTCTCTCAGGAGCCCTGGTGATGCAGTTGGTTAAGCACTGGGCTGCTCACCTCCATGTCGTGATTCATAGTCACTAGCTGCTCATGGGAGAAAGATGAGGCTCTCTGTTGAAGTAATGATTTATGGTTTCAGAAACTTTTAAGTGCTACTCTGTCCTGTGGTGTCGGCATCATATAAGTGGCAGTAGGATAGTTGTCCTCTGCCTCAATTTTCGATATAACTTCTATCTTATCACACACTCTCAACATTTGCAGCTTCTAACAGGCCCTTCTGGCCATTATCCTTCAGGTTTCTTCTGATTAAAATCTTAATTTTAGTAACCCTGTCTTTCATGGGCTGTAATTACTCCTTGCCCCTCCAGTTATGTCCCAGGTTGAGTTCAGGGATTAAAACTTTTCTTATCATGAACTAAAGCATTTGTTGTTGTTAAGTGCCGCCAAGTCGGTTCCGACTCAGTGATCCTATATAGGGTTTCCAAGGCTTGTAAATATTTGTGGGAACAGAAAGCTTCATCTTTCTTCTGCGGAGAAGCTGGTGGGCTCAAACCTCCTAACTTTTGGTTCGTAGTCCAGTGCTTATCCTATAGAAATCTTGAAATTGACAAATAAGACTCAAGTATACAAGCTAACTTAGAGATCTTGTCCTGTTTGTCATATGTAAGCCCTCTCCTACCAGTTTCAGGTTGTTGTCTTTTCCCTGGTTGTCACCACCTGTGTGGACCTGAGTTAAGGTCTGCTGTATTTTCTCTCTGGGAACTTTGAGTACTATATATTTTCTGGCCTTCCTGTGTGAGTCTCACTTTCTCTGGTCACATTGAACTAATGACACACACAGACCCCATTGTGTCAAACTCAATGACTGATCCTCAGGAAAAACTTTCCTTAAAGTGAACCTTTTATTATGAGATATAAATAAGTCAGCTATTCAAGGGACCAGAGTGCATCGTCTGTTGTAAAGGGAATGAAAAAGGTACAGAGAATGGTGTTCCTGTTCCTAGAATTAATAAAAGAAAAACAAAGCTGTGTGTTCTGATTTGAAAGGAAAGAATAATAAAAGAAGCAGGTGATTATTGAGTCTGGATTCAAATTTTGTTATAATTATTGAGGCATCCTGGTGTGACACCTTAGGGTAAACACTGGACCACAAGGTCCTTTTGAACTGTGGTTCAAACTCACCAGTCTCTCCTCAGAAATGCTATGAGTTAGAACCAAACTCAACAACACTTAAACACAGCATAATTATTGAAATTGTAATTATTGTTTTAATGCTGTTCAGTCAGTTTCAACTCATAGCAACCCTGTAGGGTTTCCAAGGAGTAGCTGGTGAGTTTGAGCCACCAACCCTGAAGTTAGCAGTCCACTGCTTATCCTAATTGAAATAAGTTATTGAAATCTTTTCATAACAAAAGTGATACTTTTGTCTTACATAGTTTTAAGATCCCACTTGTGGAAAGGATGGTAATGTATTAAGTCTGGAAGTGCAGAGACCATTTGAAAGGTGTTTCCTCTGGATACGTGAAAAAGAGTTTTCTGGGATGATGTGAAAGAAGAAAAGAAGTGTAGATGGTGGGGAGTGATCGGGTTTGGGATATATTTTGTTCCTAAAACTAATCAGAATTAATAAAGACTAGCATGTGTAGGTAAAGAAAAAAGTAATTAAGAATGATTCCTAGATTTTTAGACTGAGCAACTCGATTTATGGTGGTATTGTGGAATAAAAACAGTGATATAGATTTTAACTTAAATATAAAAATAAAGTTAGTCTATACTGTATTGCAGACACTTGGTACTTCCTATAAATATTAACATCTTGGCAGCCATTGAAACTTTTTTTGAGGAAGCCAGAAGTAGATCATAATGAACACTGTCTGTGTTATTTTAAAGAGAGTTTAAAAATACATTGTAGCACAAAGTTTTATATGTCAACTTTTATAATACAAGTAGTCTGGGATTTATGACATACTGGGGTTATGTCTGAGCAGCTCTTACTGCTATCTGTTTTGTTTTGTGGGAGATGCAGTCTGCTTCTGTAAAGATTTACAGCCTTGGAAACTCTACGGAGCAGTTCTAGTCTGTGCTATAAGGTTGACTTCACAGCAGCGATAGGTACAATGATGCTGTGGATGGTAAGCTCTGGTAACGTAGTGGTTACAAATCGGGCTGGTAACCTCAGGGTCAGCAGTTCAAAACTACCCTCTGTTTTGTTGGAGAAAGATGAGACTTTCTGCTCCCATAAGGATTTATAGCCTCAGAAACCCCATGCAGGGTCTCCACGGTACATAATCACCACCACCATTATCAGATAGTCACAGACATTCAAAGATCAGGTTTATTAAGATACTTACAACAAAAAGCAGTAGTAATTAACACAGAAAAATGATATTCATCTTAACTTAGAACTGACATGTCTGAGTCATTGGACTACCCCAGTGGAAGTCACAGACTACCCTGTATTTAATTAAAGTCTTGATTAGGCTTTAACAATAATACCAGAATATTATTTGGACATTAAAAGAAATGAAGTGTTCATGCAAGCTACAACATAGATGAACCTTGAAAGCAATAAAAATCTAAGAAGTCAGTCACAAAAGATTACATACTATATTTTTTTATTCATAAGAAATTCCCAAATAAGAAAATCTGTCCTGGCATGGCTCAGTAGGATAAGCACTGGACTGTTAACCACAAAGTTGGTGGTTCAAACCCACCAGCCACTCCTTGAAAACCCTTTATAGAATCACTGTAAGTCTGAAGGGACTTGATGGCACTTAATAACAACAAGGGCTTACAGGTGGGCTAGAGGTGAGGGGTGATGATAACGGGGATGTCATTTCTTTTGGAGCTGATGAAAATATGCTAACATTGACTGTGGTGATAGTTGCACATATCTGTGAATATACTACAAACCCTTCAAGTTGTGCGTGGGTGAAGTGTATGTTATGTGAATTGTATCGCAAAACATCTATTAATAAAAAGCATACCAAGAATCCTTATATGGAGAGTTAATGATAAATGTAAAATACTGAAGAATGATCAAGCTGAATAATTAGAAACATTTTTCAAAGTCTTATAATAGATGCTGTGCTGGCGTTAAGTGTCATTGAGTTGATTCCGACTTATGGCGACCTTTTATGGAGTTTCTAGGTGGTTTGAACTGCTGGCCTTGCAGTTAGAAGTCCAGTGCTTATCCAGTAGTGCCACACTAGGAGTCTAATTGATGCTTTGGTGGTGGTATACCATCCAGTCAGTTCTGACTCATAGCCACCCTGTATAGAGTTTACAAGACAGCAAATCTTTACAGGAGCCGACAGCCTCATAGTTCTCCCCCGGGGCAGCTGGTAGATTCAAACTGCTGACCTTGTGGTTAGCAGCCTAATGTGTAACCACAACACTACCTGGGAACCTTAATTGTATTATATTTATAGTGCAAAACAAAAACTAACATACTTAGCACTTAAAAAAATGTCAGTGATGACCATTAATTAAAGGGTTGTGCAAAATAATAATAATAATAATAATAATAATAAAAAGCTCATGAGTAAGGAGAAGACTTTATCTTGTGTAGTAATCTTGGTAGAACTCACAGATGAAAGCACTTGTTGATAATGGTATAATGGTCTGGCTAATTTTCAATCTAAGTGAATACATGCCAGGTCCTAACATTTAATATTTGCATCACACATTTCTTCTAAGCATCCAAATGACTGTATGTCCCCAGGTGCTCAGAATTCACCTGAGTAATTTAGCCTGTGCCTGTGCAACTGGTATTGTCTGACTTTCATTTCCGTTGAATTGTGATCACAATAATTCACTTTTCTGGCATGAGATAATATTTTATTTCCCCATTGGTATTTTATTGTTAATAAGAGCAAACCTTTGCAAGAAGCATATTTTGATTAAAGATTCAGCACTTTGCAGTCCATCCTCATTTTAAAATTCAATATTGTTAATCTACAATACTCCCCTAAGGTATTTTATATTGCTGCTACAAACTGATATTAAAACAACTTTTCTTAAACTATAAAGACATATCATTTTAATAAATGGAATTTTGAATGTATTAATCTTTACAATGAAATCTTTGTAAGTTTTCTATTACTATATCATTACTTTGTATATTATTTCATTCCAATAACAAGTTACAACAAAACAGTTTGCCGAAATCTAGACTGATATGCAATATTACATATTATCAATGTTGTCATTACGTGCTATGGAGTAAACGTCAACTCATAGAGATTTCATGTGCACCAGAATGAAACACTGCCCACTCCTGTATCTTCCCCTCAATCATTGCTGTGTTTGAGTCTACTGTTGCAACCACTGAGTCAATGCATCCCATTGAAAATCTTCCTCTTTTTCCCCAACCCTTTACTTTCCCACGCATGAT
>NW_006408549.1:23867315-23870476 GCF_000296735.1 Chrysochloris asiatica
TTTGTAGTTCAAACGACTTTGCAGTCTGACGCATTAGCCCACAGAGCCACACCAGGACCTACAAGAGTCTATATTTGGAAAATTTGGCTGAATCTACCCAGCAGCACCTTGAAGGAAGGACTGGCAATCTTTTTTTAATAAATGGAATTCAAAAGGCAATCATTTTTAATAAAAGGAATTCAAAGATTTCAAAAAGTCATAGGCTTGCAACCCCTATTGAGCACAGTTCTACTCTGCAATGAGCTGCTAAGAGTTGGCATTTACTCAAAGGTAACTTGTTTTATACTGTTTCTGTATTTGGTAATTCCCTCTGAAAATAGTTTTTCTTTGCCAGTTTGTCTTCCAGGAGAGGATATGTACACATTGAGATTTTTTTCTTCCAGTGTCACAGGTGTACTATGAGCTTTTTAGTTACTTTTAAAAAAACTAATGTGGTTGAACATTGATTTAAGTAATGAAGTCAAAATTCACAGTCCCAGAATGCTTAGTAAAGTGAAGGAGTCAAACATACACACATAAATAACTGAACAGAAAATATCATTATAAAGTAGTTTTTAAAACACTATCTTTGAACCAGAGAGCCTTGAATTTCAATTCCTATTATTCTTTTAGTTGCTTTCTTAAAAATCTGCATTTGTTTCCATTTTTCTTATCAATGAAACAGAAATAAAGGCTTGTTGTGCCTTCGGATTAATAAAGTTAGTGTGGTGCTTCCATGCTCATAGTCTCAGGAGGGAGGGTTGAATTGTCTGTCCATTATTTAACAGCATTCCATATTAAGGAGACCTGTAAAATAATGCACAGAACTTGCTTTATATGAAAACCCCACTATTAGTCAGCTGATTCTGATTTACAATGACTCTATGGGTCGGACCCGACTCGATGGCACTTAACAACAACAACAACTATGGGACAGAGTAGGACTACTTGGGATTGCTGAGACTTTAAATCTTCAGAGGAGAAGACAGTCTAATCTTTCTCCCAAGGAGTGAGGAAGCTTGAATTATGGTTAGTAGCCTGACACTTAACCCACTGTGCCACCAAGAATTCTTTACATTATTTTAGTTATGTATTGCTGTTGTTTAGTGCTGCCGAGTTGGTTTCAACTCATAGGGAGCATGCATAGGGTTTCCAAGAAGCAACTGGTAGGTTTGAACTGCCAACTTGTGGTTCAAATCAACATTGTAATCTAGTGTTTATCCTACAGTGCCACACCAGTACTCCAGATATAAATTATTCCTTCCAAATTATACTAAGTCGATAAGAGGGTCAGTGTTGGGTTCATTCAGGAGATCCTATTGTCTCTCTCTTTTTTCTTTTTTCCTAATGGAGCTAGGAGAGTTATTTTGTGTGTGTGTGTATACTTAACACATGTTATACTAAGTCTTTTCCAAGATTATTATTTTTGTAATAATATTTTATTGTATTTTTGGTGAAAGTTTACACAACAAATCAGATTCCCTTTTAAGAATTTCATTACATACTGTTCAGTGACATTGGTTAGATTTTTACGATGTGTTAATCTTCTTCTTATTTCTGTTCTGGTTGTTCCATTTCTACTTGTTTAATTTCCATATCCCTCTACCCTACTTTGTTTTCTTATCTTTGCTTTAGAGTAATTATTGATTTTTTGATCTTAGATAGATAACTTATTTTTTAAAAGTTTTTATTGTGAATTGAGTGAATGTTTACAGGGCAGATCATCAGTTTTACATTCAACATATAATATACTTTGTTTCATTACAATGATTATAATCCCATGCATGTACCATCAGTTGACAGTGTTTCTCTCTATTCATTTTAGCTCATTTTTTTTCAAATACTCAGAAATATATAAAATTTGCACCACCAAAGGGTATATTCAACAAGTTTGCCTCCTGGCCGCCAGTTCTGAATTCCTCTCTTTCCATGAATATAGAATCCTCAGCTGTTCCCACTCTCCATGTCCCCATCTCTGTTTCCGTCTCTGGTGTTGCTGCTCATAGCTACTTTTTAAAGGAGCACAGTGTTCATGGGATACTTAGCTGAAAGATGGCCTCTGGGAATGGTTTCAGTTCAAAGTTTAAAGGTATCTCAGAACAATAGTCTTAGGAGTTCTTATAGTCTCAACATATTCAGTAAGTGTGGCCTTTTTAAGAATACGGATTTTCTACATTTTCCTCCTATTCTATCCAGATTATTATGTTCTTGGTCAGAAACGTAGGTAGTGGTAGCAGGTTCCCATCTAGAG
Organism: Chrysochloris asiatica; assembly: GCF_000296735.1. Taxonomy (NCBI): domain Eukaryota; kingdom Metazoa; phylum Chordata; class Mammalia; order Afrosoricida; family Chrysochloridae; genus Chrysochloris; species Chrysochloris asiatica. The sequence goes on from NW_006408549.1 coordinate 23,869,546, forward strand.
CTTCTGGTCTTACTGTAGGAGACACCATGGTTCATGGATACTATTAGTACTATAGACTAGTTTCTTTTTTGAGTCTGTGATTTTCTTCTTTATCTTTAACTCTGTGTGAGACCAGTAGTTGTACGATAGGGAGTGACTACATTTTATGAGAAGGGTGTATATACAAGAACAAAAATAAAATGTAGAGGATACAAGGTCCAAAGGGAAGTAGGTAGAGAAGCTTATACAATGTTTGCCAAAAAATAACACCAAGGAAAAGATTAGCAGTCAAGCCCTTGCTACTTTTTTTCTTAAAAACAAATTTAGTGGTAGCATTCACAATCAAATATACACCATTTCAATAATTTCTACATGTATAATTCAGTAATATTGGTTACCGTGTTCGAGTTGTACTGTCATTCTGGTTTTCCATTTCCAAATAATCTCACAATCATTATCTTAAACTTGTAATTGTTATTGTTTGATGTTAGGTGTCCTCGATTCGGTTCCAACTCATAGCAGTCTTATATACAACAGAATAAATCACTCCGTGATCTTGTGCCATCCATACAATTGTGATATTTGAGCTCCCTATTGTTGCCACTATGTCACTTCATCTTGTTGAGGGCCTCCTCTTTTTCACAGACCCTTCAATTTACCAAGCATGAAGTCCTTCTCCAGAAATGGGTGTTACCTGATGAAATGTCCAAAGTATGCGAGAAGCCTCTCCATTGTCACTTCCAAGGAATAATCTAGTAAATGTTGTTGTTGTTGTTAGGTGCCATCGAGTCAGTACCGACTCATAGTGACCTTATGCACAGCAGAACAAAACACTGCCCAATCCTGGGCCAACCTCACTACTGTTGCCATGCCATCCATAGATGCTGCCACTTGGCCAATCCATCTCGTTGGGGGTCTTCCTCTTTTACTCTGACACTCCACCTTACCAAAT
>NW_006408549.1:23871966-23873338 GCF_000296735.1 Chrysochloris asiatica
GACCCTGAATTCTGGGCATAACAGTGTCAGAACTGACTCCACAGCACACCACAATCACTACTCCTTTGGAGTCCTGCTGTGGCACTGTAGGATCAACACTGGACTTTGAACCACAAGGATGGCAGTTCAAACTCACCAACTGCTCCTTGGAAATACTATACAAGGTCACTATGAGTCGGAATTGACTTGATGGCACTTCACAATACAACAACAACACTCCTTTACTAGTCTATGTTTCTCATTGGTATGTTGACTAAGGAGTGAGAAGTTTCCTTAAAATTTTACTAATAACATCTCCTATGATTCATATGCTAAAAGAATCTCCCTTTCTCTTGGTCATGAATTGCTAAAGTATATTTTATGTTCTTTCTCAGAAAGTTGAATTAGGCTGTTGGTGTTATATAGCACAAACACACACACACACATACACACACGCTATTCACTCTGCCAAATGTCAATGAAGTTTATACAATGTCTTAGACAAAAAAAATCTCAAAATGTTAAGATTTTATAAGAAAAAAAATAAGACATGACAATATAAAAATACATGCCTTATATAAACAAAATCCCACTGCTATTGAGTCAATTCTGCCTTTTAGTAACCCTGTAGGATATAGTAGAAGTGTTCCTTGTCGTTTTTTGAAGCTGTAAGTCTGTATACAGCAGATAGCTTCATCTTTCTCCCACAAAATGGCTGGGGGATTTGAAACACCAACCTTGTGATTAGCAACCCAATGGTTAACTCATAGCATCATGAGATAGTTAAAGTTTGTGGCATATTGTGTGTTTGACTGTCTTATGGATATTGATTCCCCCATATGCAAAATAGACATATATGTGTGATGAAAATGAATATTGGGAATAATGATTACAGAAACTTTGGAAGCCCACCTTCAGCCTATAATTGGATTTGCTAAAAGGGGAGTTAGAATTTCCGCAGAAAAATAGGCTTATTAGTAAGCCTTTGTAGAGCTTGAGGCAATAGGTAGAAGGCTGTGCCCCACCCAGAACCTTCTAAATTGGGATATTTGCATTTGAAAATACATACTGATGGAAGAACAAAAGATTGTTACTGAAAGACCTGCAGGGAAAAGTGGGCTGCTTTTTTTTTTTTTTTGTATTTCAAGCAAGTTGTTTGCTATGGAGGCATCAAGGCATATAGTCAGCAAATCAGAGAAAACCTGCTTCTAGGACTGAAAGTTAAAGGGTACCCATGAGTAGTCTAGATTGGAACCAACTGGATCTACTTGAGGGTGGAATTATGGGAATTGCAGCAATGAAAACAGGGACTGAATTTGGACACATTCCATTGTTACCTGTTGACCTTGACATGAAAGAGTTAAGAGGAAGGGATGACTAGTCTGAAGTTTGG
>NW_006408549.1:23874287-23875002 GCF_000296735.1 Chrysochloris asiatica
GCTAAAGTCTTTTTTCAAGTATGACCAATACTTTTTCCAAAAGAAGACTTCTTTTGTCAGAGTTCACAAAGCTGCAGAAATTTTCAAGAATTTTAATGCACAGAACTGATGGAAAACTACTGTACAGAAACTCAATTTCAAGTATTGCTGAGCATATTGATTTGAGCTGCATCTTCACCATGGGATGCCACTTTCTTAACAAGGTTTCTATCTTGTTTCCTTTGTACATGGAAGAAACAGAAAACATGACAAAATTAGATTCTAAGGTTTTTATTTTAATATCACTAAAGTATAGTAGATCATTAACAAAGCCCTTCAAGTTACTAGGTAATGGCTATCAATTTGATTTTTGCTAATAAGTTGAAAACCCATCTAATAAAAGGAAATACTAAAGTAGAATAAAATCTAATACAACTGAAGAGTTAAAATATATTCTTTCAATATGTTATTTACATATTACTTTATCTACCGTTGCCTGGAGAACTTATCTGATGATCATTAACAGATTTCATGAGTAAGATCTGGTCCTGTCTGGATTTTGAGTCATTGCACATAAATATTTATCAACTTGGTGATCATGCTCCCCACCACACTTGATGAGATTTTTAAATACTTAGAAAGCGACTATGTAATTTAGTATTGGAGTGAATATTAAGCTTGTGATTAATATGGGGTATAATATTAAATCATAAGATAGGACAGAAAGGGATATATA
>NW_006408549.1:23875502-23876642 GCF_000296735.1 Chrysochloris asiatica
TAACAAGAAGTAAGACAGTGTTTACCCTGAAACCATTTTTATTATTGAGCAAGAGACATATTAGTAAATAAATATTTTGAATGGAATTGGGTCAGTATTACAAGTTTGCTCTAAGAGCTATGAAAGTAGAACTCTAGAGTGGGTTGTCCTGTAGAAAAGAAAAATTCATTGAGAAGGAGGTTTATTTTAACCCATATACAGAGGTTTATAGTTTTTGGTAATTTATATAAATACTTCCATTTTAAAGATGAATAGAGAATATGTAATTCCAGCAGAGCTAAAATGAATGTAATTAATATGGAAACAAACAGCCCAAATGGTTTAGTCTAGTACAATGTTGTATATAAGCTTAAAAGAAAATTACCACTGAATAAACAATAGGGCTTTCTGAGCTATTCAGAGAACATTACTTTACTCTCTCCTCCCCATTAATTTCATTGGCTGAATACACAGAGTGAGGCTTATGATTATAATAGCAAACACTATGAGAAAAATACCAAAGAAAAGCAAAGAAAACACAAATACCCAATTTTAGAAAAATCTATAATGTAGAATGAGAAATTATGAATTACCTATTTAATATGTATGCCACCTAGTAGTGCTGGGGCTTGAAAGTGGGCAGTTCAAAGTCACTAGTCACTCCATAGGACAAGATGAGCTAGCTGTTCCTCTACAGACTAGGAAACCCTAGAGAGGGTCTCTATGAGTCCACACCCACTGGAAAGCAATCAGTGTGGGTATTTAACATGTAGAACCACTTGTCCTCTGCTCTAGGTGATGAAGAACAAGATGATACTGTTTTTCCAAGTTAAGTGATAGCATTCCCTCATTTTCTTTTGAATATACAATGGGGCCAGGTTAGGTGCTGATAACGAATCTGAATTCCATACTTTCCTTAAGCTAAAAACCACTAAATGTGAAAGCATACACATTATCAAGAAGCAATATGGTGTTGCAGAAAGTTTAAGGCCTCAAATACATTTGAAAGTGTATTTAGCTAGAATCTCAGTTCTTATTTGTAGATGTTGTTGTTGTTGTGTGCCTTGGAATCTGTTCCGACTCATAGAGGGTTTCCGAGGCTGTAAATCTTTACAGGAGCAGAAAGGTTCATCTTTCTCCCATTTATTTGTCGATGTTGTT
>NW_006408549.1:23877212-23882052 GCF_000296735.1 Chrysochloris asiatica
CTATTTGTCGAGGGCAGCTGATATGGTGTCATATGTTGTGATAGACTGGCAAGATTTGACAGTATTGTCACTGTGTAACCAAAGAGATGGGGTAAGATTATTGAAAGGTTTCAAGTCAGGACTTTTGCTACAAGTGGTCAAGTCTTTTGATCGTAGGTTTCATCTAATTTTGTTTTTCTTTCAAGTAAATCAGTTGAATTGCCATTAGGTGTTTCTGTGTAAATTAGAGAGTCTTCCCTTGGAAGTCTAGGGATGTTACATTCTACAAAAGTATATTCCTGATCAGCAAGTCTACCTATGGAAAAGATAAGAAAATCAAAACTGGATTTAAATAATTTGCCTGATATCTTTTAACCTTATTAAACAATACAGTTGATTTGTAGTGTGATGTAACTGCAACATGATTAAAATACCTCATGTATTAGGAGACTGCATTTCAATGAAACATTTATTCTTTGAATATTTCTCAATCATTAAAAGAAGATAAAGATACACATGAAAATGTGTTAATTTTATGAGGTCTTAATAATAATTTTACTGCTAATGTAAGGACCTCAGATGGTGCCATTGTTAATTACTCATTTGCTAACCAAAAGAAAGGTGCTTCAAACCCACCAGCCAATGTGTGGCACAAAGACATGACAGTTTGATTCTGTAAAGATTACAATCTTGGAAACCCTGTGGAGCCATCCTAATGGATCTCTATGAGTCTGAATTGACTGGATGGCAATGCATCTGGTATTACTGCCGAGTTAGAGAAGGTTTGAAATGATGAAAACAACTGGTAAATTTAAAACAGCTTTAGTATATTTTAACTTCAAGTGATTAAGTGCTTGGCTGCTGGTGAGAAAGAAAAGATGTGGCCGTTTGCTTCTGTAGCTGTTTACAGACTTGGGAAGCCTATGCAACACTTCTAGTCTTTCCTATAGAGTTGTTTTGAGTTGAAATCTACTCAATGACAATGAGTTTGGTTTTAAAGTTTATTTTTAATATAACGTATTTAGATTATTTCATTTTAAGCTTCTGCTTGCCATGCTATTGAAATATTTCTCAATGAGTTACCCTTTCTCATTCATCCAATAGATTTCTTTCCATTAGTACGGCAAATCGTACTCTAGAAACGTGAAAATGATCTTGATCTTCTCTTTAAATATTAAACTTTGTGCAAGATTGTGACATACGAATGCAGAACTCTGGCTCTTAAATAATGGTAATATGGATCTCTTGCATGTCTAGTCTTCTTCCTTGTAATACGGTTCTGTATCAGGTTGAGTAGGCCAGGATTTTAAGAGCTTTAGCAGTTGAGATGTGCTTATTCAAATGGTGATGAAACCAAATACAGGCATAGTTAACTCTAAGATGAGTGGCTTTGAGCAGCCAATCAATTAAAGGAAGTGTGGCCTGCTCCCAATCTAATGGATACATAGGTCTCTCTCTTCTGCTGGGGACCTGGGACTCTACAATTGTAAGCCATTTCCTTGATAATAAAATTCTTTTTTTTATATATCCATATATGTTTCACAGGTTTTCTTCTTAATAAAAACTGTTCTAAGATATTCCTGGAGTCCTGGTGTGACACTGTGGGTTAATGCACCAGACTGCAAAGCCGTTTGCACTGCAAGGTCAGAGGTTCAAGCTCACCAGCTGCTCCTTGGAAACCCTATACAGGGTCGCTATGGATCGGCATCGACTCGATGGCACTTAACAAAAACAACAACAAGTTATTCCTAATACCATTGATGGTGGTGGTGGTGGTTATGTGCTGTGGAGTCGGAACCCACTTAAACCCTGTATAGGGTTTCTGAGGCTGTAAATCTTTACGTGAGCAGAAAGCCTCATCTTACTCCCGCGGAACAGCTGGTAGTTTCAAACGGCTGACCTTAAGGTTCGCAGCCCAATTCGTAACCACTACGCTCTCAGAGCATTGATAGTTTATGCAATTTATATTATGCTAGTCAGTATTTTAAATTTATGTAAAAATATTAGAATATCATGTTCTGTGCATTTATCTATTTTAGCCATTCAACTACAGAGTTGACCTTAACTGTGATCATGTATAGTCTGCCTAATTACTTATTTTCCATTAATTTTTTTCAATTGATTGGTCAGAAAAATAATTTCTAAAATCATGAAAGTGAAAATACTTACTCTTCTTTTTTGGTCACCATTGTATGAAATTTGATTTTAGCTTTATTATTATGAAAATTCTGAAACGCACACAAAGGTTAAAAAAAGTAATGATTTTACATATCATTGTTCAGCATCAGTAGACATGGGCAATGGCATTGCCTTCATAAATGCTTTTAAGACCATTGATCCTTTTGAAAGGCAATTAGAAGATCATATTTTGGATTTTTAAATAGACTTTTCTATCTCTAAGACTTGAACCCAGTCTTCACATGCAAAGAAAAATAGATGAGGAAAACACATTCAATATTCTAGACTTTAGGCATTAGCACATTGAATATGCATGTTGCAATGACTAGGTTTGTGTGTCAACTTGCTTAGACCAGGATTTCCAGAGCTTTTGCAATTGAGGTGTGCTTATTCAAATGGTGATGAAATCTGATATAGGCATAGTTGAGTCTATAATGATCTGCTATGAGAAGCCAATCAATTGAACAGATGTTTCCTTGAGGGTAAGGCCTACTCGCAAAATAATGGACACACAAGAAAGGCAGTCTTTACTGCTGGTGACCTGGGATTCCTTGATGATAAACTTCCCTTTCTACATATGTATATATATGTTTTACTAGTGTTACTTCTCTAGAAAACCTGACCTAAGACACATGCTGAAAAGTAATCATGTTCCTGTTGGGCATAAAACATATAAAAAGGTGTGAATTCTTTTTGATTAAATGAAAACTTATGTGTACAACCAGACAGTGGCTGTAATTTCTGATTAACTAGCTTGGATTTCACAATATCATAGTCAGCTTTATAAATGCCCGTATAAATCTTCCAATAAAAATATTTTAAGTCATATTTTTTTGTTCCAGTCACATAATGTAACAATATGTTCATTACTTTTATGATAATGTAGTGCTGTTTGTTGATATTCCTGCTGAGAACATTTATTTTTCTGCTTGAAATAATTGTATGATACATAACTGATGATAACCAATGTGTATGATTTTATAGAATTATGTCAGAATTTAAAAACTCAAGTAATTGTTTTCTCTTAAAAGTTATCATTATAAAGCATAATATATTTATAATGATAACATTGTCGTATTTAAATATGACATTCAGATGTATATTTTGGAAGCACATTGAATGGTCTTTGCCTTCTTCTGTTAAAGAAACTTAACAACATTGTTTGTATGACAAAAGCCATCCACAGTTAAATTTATTATGTGAAGTATGAGAATTATATCTGTCATACTTTGATTACAGTAATCTCTTCTACTGATTTGGGTATCATAAAAGATAGCTTTACATACATTTTATACAGTACTCTTAGTGGTATCAGAGTCCAAATTTATAGAGATTAAACAAAAGGGATTTATTAAAAGAAATTCATAGCTCACATAAAGATTGCATTTACTAGAGATGCAGAGATGTTGAGGAAATGTATGAAATGGGAGTATAGAAAATTCTTTTGAGTATTAATTAAAATATGATAACCAGTGAGAAATTTACAGAGATGGTAATATTTAAACCAAAACATGAAGCAAATAAAAGAAGCAGATAAATAATAGAAAATGGTTTTAGGAACAGAAAAGAGTGACTGCACAGAACCGAAGCCTGGATTGTGCCTGATGTGTTTGAGAGCTTACAGACACCAGGATAGCTTTCTTGTTGAGTGCTGCCAAGTTGATTCAAACTCATAGCAACCCTATATGTGATTTCCAAGGAGTGAGTCATAGGTTTGAAGCACCAACCTTGCGGTTAGCAAGGAAATGCTTATTCTACAGCACCATACTGGGACTAAAAGGTGTTAATAAAGTGGAGTATAGTTGTGGAGGAAGCCAGAAAGGCACTTTAGATCATTTTAATTATTCTGTTTTTTTACTATCTGTAAAAAAATGGAAGCTATGCCAGGGTTTTTGTCCCTGTTGGACAGAATAATTCTGAAAGCTGTGATAAGAATTGACTGAAAAGAAGGAAGATATAAAACAAAGAGGCCGAATGGCAAGCTATTGATAAATCACGAGCAAGTTGATGTTACTTATCTAAGTGCTGAGAAGGACTTAAATTAGAACTAACTGGGTTATGTGTTAGAATCCTAACTGCAAGCTCAGCAGTTTGAATCTACCAGTGGCTCTGAAGGAGAAAGATGAGGCATTCTGCTCCTGTAAAGATTTAGAACCTCAGAAATGCTATATTGGGTAGATATGAGTCCAAACCTACTCCACGGCTCATGATACCATCATAAACTGAACTGGCTATGGATTGAATGTAGGTGTGACAGAAATGAAACCATCCAAGAGGTTTATGACCTGAGCAAAGGGGAAAATGGACTTGTCACTACAGAAGGGAAAGGTTATTGGTCTAATATTTTTGGTGTTTTTGGAAATATGGCACAGGTGATCAAGGACTTTCCATTAGTATTATATTTATATTTAAATTTTAGTATGTTGTTGCTATTAAGAGTTATTCAGTCAGTTCCAACTCATAGAAATCCTTTATAGGGTTTTTGATGAGTGGCTGGTGACTTTGAACTGCCAACTTTGTGGCTAAAATGAACTTGCAGTCTTGCAGTCCAGTGCTCATCCTACAGCACCACACCAGGACTCCAAGTAAGTATCCTGTATACAAATTTTAATATTGCATTTATTCATATAGATATTTTGGCAGGCTGATGAATATGTTGTTGTTGTTAAGTGCTGTCGAGTCT
>NW_006408549.1:23885227-23894084 GCF_000296735.1 Chrysochloris asiatica
CTAGGAGTCAGTACCGACTCAATGGCACCTAACAACAACAACAAGAATATATGGAGCTTTGATGTAGCACTGTAGGAAACACTGGATCACAAGGTTGATTTGAACAGCAATGTCAACAGTTCAAACTCACAAGTTGCTCCTCAGAAATCCTATACAGAGTCGCTGTGATTCAGAACTGATGTGACTACACTTACCTTCAATATATTGAAACAAGAAGAACAGAACACTTTTTTTCCCAACATATTGGTCACTTAGGTTTTCTAAGAGATTCCGCTACTATAGAAAATTAGGTCCTGAAAATGACTTATCTTAAAAGGTCGGGCATGTGTATCCTGTGAGAGTTTTTGTGAGAGTTTTCATAGTCAAATATAAGAGGGTTTCAAAAAGTTTGCAGAGAAACTCCATTATCTTTTCATTCAAATTTTTCAAAACTTTTTGACGCCTCCTCATGCACACGTACACACACATACACACATTCACAGTCTATATATAGCAAATGAGATAGAAGAGAAGACAAGACAGGGCTTGTTCAAAGAAGGATTGATTTGTTAAAAGATGAGAGGTTATCTTAGGACAAATAGCTACTATAAGAAATTGGATCATTGAATGTTGAGGATGAGACTAGACTCTATACTAACCTGAAGCATTAATGGGATTTCTAAATTTAAAGTGATTTCATGGCAAATGGCATAAAATATTACCATAATTTTATACAAGTATGTGGGTTTTTTTTTTTTTTATGCTAACTGCACACTTCCCTCTACAAGGTATTTTTATTAATGCACTGTGCTATGTTTTTTTTTAGTTGTTGCTATGAAAAATTAGCATATCATATATGCAGAAACAGCTTTAGGGAGGGTGTCATTGGCAAAAACATATAACATGTATTTTAATTGAATAAAAATACAAAACCTTTAGGAAGTAGAAACAACTAAAGGGTTTTCAAACAAAGGTGATTAAACACAAGAGAAAGTAAACTACTTTGAGATTCAATAGAAAAAATAACCAATAGAGGAAGTATTCGGTAATCAAGAATGTTTATAAAATAATCAAAGAAATAAAGAACTCAATCTCGCAATTAGCAAAAGTCTATTATAAATGAGTCTATGTATGCATGGACAAGTATATGTGTCCGTAAGCTTGTATTATACACACATGTATATTGCAATTATAAAATGATTGTTAAAAATAAATACTTACTTGATGAGCTAACATAAAATAAAAGCTGCTCAAGAGAAAATTTCATTGAAAAGTGAGCTAAAGAAATGAAATTACTGAGTTCAACCACGTTCCACAGGCTCCAACTGACCTGGATATTAGAGAGAGAAGAGGAAGGGCTGGTTGGCCCAAAGTGTGATGAGACCTGCGATACCTGAGCCTATGGACAAGGACATAGCAACGGAGGGATAGAGTTGAAAGTGAAACATCCAGCTGATACGAAGTGAGAGGAGATGCACAAGAACACCCAAAGTTGCAGATAGTACCCATTTTACCTAGCCTCAATGGCTTGATAATCAGAACTTGACTAGAGGAAGATAAAACAAACAAACAAAACAAAACAAAACAAAACAATTTTTGTTAAAGGAAACAAGGGTAAATTGCTACAATTTGATGAACTTGACTTATACTGATGGAAGTAGTAACTCTAAATACCAACAAAAAGGGAAGGAGTCTTCACATCAAGTATCAATGCTATCCCCTCTGTACACAGGGTAGATAAGGATGGGCAACTCAGACACTGGCTACCCTAAAATGAGGGGGTGATAAAGGCATGACATGACTGGCTTACAAGGTTTCAAGGGGGGAGTTTAGTTTAATAGTGTTGGGAAAAAAGAGTCCCCACTGAATAGTTTTCATCTTGTCTAGATGGGTCTGGTGAAAAGATATGGGGATAAGATTCATATGATTCAATAGTGAGTAATTGTTAACATGACTAATTGCTACTGTAACAATTGTAAAGGTAGAAATTTTGTAACAAAAACGGGAGAATAGTTCATCTTTCAGTCAAGAAACAAAGGACCCTAAGACCATCAAGGGAGAAGAGCACAAGCAGAATGTAAGACCTTATCTAGAGAAGCAGTGACACCAGAGATGGAGGCAGAGATGGGGACATGGAGAGAGGGAGCAGCTGAGGACTCTATATTCATGGGAAGATAGGAAGAGCTGGTAGCCAGGAGACAGACTTGCAGAATGTGCCCTTTGGTGGTATAAATTATTAAATATGCCTAAGTGTTTAAAAATAAAAGAGCTAAAGTGAATAGAGAGAAATACTGTTAACTGATGGTACATGTACATGGAAGGGATTATAATCTTTGTAATGAAACGAGGTATATGGTTTGTTGAAAGTAAAACTGATGCTCTGTCCTGTAAGCTTGTACTCAATCCACAATAAAAACCAAAAAAAAAAAAAAAAATTTTTTTTTAGAAATTTTTGGAACCCAGAAAATATATTTAGCAGTTTTGAAGAAAAAAAAAAGGAAGAAATGAAATTAACCAAAAACTCAACCAAACAGAAACTCAAACAAGTCAAGAAGAAAATATGGAACAATAGCTGGAAGATATTTAGGACAGAATGAGAAGATCTCTCATATTTTAATCAGAATATTAGAGAAGAAACAGATGATTTTTAGCAATAACTGATGCACTTTTTTAAAAAAAACAACAAAAAATGAAAATCCATTTCAGAACAAAAGAGCAAATTCCAGGAAGATGAAAATAAAATTAAAACCAAAAACATCATAGTGAACCTGCAGACTTCAGATTAAATGTAAAAAGAAGTTATAGTAAAAGTACATATCTTCTATTTAAAAAAAGGGAAAGAGACCAAGATTAAAAGATCTTCAAATAATTTAAAGGAGAGAATTGATTGTCTAGAATTGTGGACCTGCAACACTTGGATTTCACGTAAAATTTGAAATAAAAGCATTTATTGTTGTTTGGCACCAACTAGTCAGTTCCGGCACATAGCAATCCTGTCTAAGGTTTCTGAGGAGCAGCTAGATAGTTTGAACTAGGAATCGTGCTGTTCACACCAACCTTGTGGTCCAGTGCATTATCTTGCAGCGCCACACCAGGACTCCAAAAAAAAAATGATAGAAATGGAAAATATTGAGAAAGCTTGCAACTTATAAGACTCACAATATGAAATGGAATCATTTTCTACTGAAAGAAAGAAGTCACTTAATAAAGATAATTTAATATAGAAGGAACAGTGAGCAATAAAATGTGTGTGTGTGTATATATATATATATATAGTTGTTAAGTGCCATTGAGTTGGTTGCACCCAAAGGGGCTCTGTATAGGGTTTTCTAGGAGCAGCTGGTGAGCTTGAACTGGAGACCATATGTTTCAAGCCTACTTCACAGTCCAGTGCATTAACACAATACTACACCAGGACTCCCCAAGTAAAGCGCTCTGGTAGCATAGTGGTTACGAGATGGGCTGCTAACCTCAAGGTCAGCAGTTCAAAACTACCAGCCGTTCCACAGAAGAAAAATGAGGCTTTCTGCTTCGGTAAAGATTTACAGCCTTGGAAACTTTATGAGTAAGAACTGGCTCCATGGCAAAGCACCACCATCACCACCATATATACAGGTAAATAAAATAAACATGTATATAACTTGTTGTTAAAGGGTAATTGAATAAAATGTTCAAATATCTCTGTGTGGCTCTAAAATGCTTACAATATTTCCAGTACTTGAACTTAAATGAACACTATTTCAAATTGATCTAATTATCATAAGAAATTCTGCATAAAATAATGAAATAATAATCTTGTGCATATATGTGGTATTTATAAACAAAAATTCTATACACTACTTTTAATTCCTTCCATATTTTAGTTTTGTTTATCTTAAATATACATTTTCTTGTGAGAGCAGTATATAAATGAATACTTTTTTCATTAAATTAAACATCTCAGCAACTTTCAAATAGCTGTGTTAAAACCTTTAATTTTTTTTAACTATCAAGCAATTAATCAAATATTATTATTCATGAAAAATATATATAAAAATGAGATATTTGGAAACATTTTAAATTAAGTACACTTTAGTTCACACTAACCATGCAGTCCAATGCATTACCTTGCAGTGCCACACCAGGACTCTATAATTACTGTATAACTAGTAATTAAAGGGTGTGGCAGTGCCGCACTCTAATCAGTGAAACAGAGTAGAGAACCTAGAAAGACGTGTGTGTGTGTGTGTGTGTGTGTGTGTGTGTGTTTAGTGAAAAGGGTGCCATTAAAGATCATTGAGAAAATACGGACCCAGTGTTATACTATTTCTCTTAATTTACCTTTTTAAAGACATGTAGGAGTTTCAAAACTTTCACATACCCTTCCTTCTTTATATATCTGCTAGGTGCACAAGTGTGTTATATTATTATCCATCCTCAACATACTCCTGCCTCCATAGGTTCTAATGGTTATTTGGTAAGCGTTGTTGTTAAGTACTGTCCAGTGGGTTCTGACCCATAACAAACCTGTGTAGGGTTTCTGATGAGCGGCTGGTGAGTTTCAATCACTTACCTTGTAGTTCAAACCAACTTTGTGGCGAGTGCTTATCCTACTGCACCACACCAGGACTAATGGGCATAACGGCTATTAATAGGCAGAATGAGGAGCTTTGGTAGGTGGTGGTTATGAATCAGGGTACTAACCTGAAGGTTAGCAGTTTGAAACTAGCAGCTTGGGGAAAAGATGAGACTTTCGGCTCCAGTAAAGATTTACAGCCTAGGAAACACTATACAGAGTGGCTATGAGTTGGAACCGACTCCACAGCACATAACCACCACCACAAACTATAGGCAGAATGGGTAAATGCGCTGTACTGTAAAGTTGGTTTGAACTGCAAGGTTGGTAGTTCAAGCTCACGAGTTGCTCCTCCAAAGCCCTAAACAGGGTTGTTATGGGTCGCAACCTACTCGACGTCACTTAACAACAAAAATGGAAACTGCAGTATGCATCTGAGGGAAAGATGATTGCCTTCTGAAGAAACCCAGAACTCTGTTAAGCTATCTTACTGGAGTAAAGAGGGAAGGACTGTTCTTTGACACTAGTCAATGGAAAATAGCTGTCAGGATATGACACATCCTTTCCCCAGATGATAAGTAATATCTGGTGCCTACAGGAAGTCTTATCCTTTTCCCTTCAAACACTTTTTCCCCTATTTCTCTACTTGCTACTTGGAACATAGCTATTATAACTTGATAGTATAGTAACACTAAAGAAAAAGATGCATGGATATGATGTAACATTACACCCAGGTCAACAGCTTAACTTTGGGAGCCTACAGTGATAAGGATGACTGATGTTAGATTCATCTGTTTCCTGTTTTTGTTTTGTTTTCTCTGAGTAATAAAGACCTGTTGATTAAACCATTAGAACAATACTTGGTCTCTGTGAATACAGTACATTGCAGTATCTGAAAGAAAATGTTAGATTTCTGTAAATTTCTGTAAATTCCTGGTTATATCTAATCTAATATTACACAAAACTAGGGAATTTATCACATAGGTCTTTCAGCCACATTAGGACCACTACGAGATTGAATCTGTCCAAAACTACTTATATCTGAGCTTTTAACTGGTGTGTTACAATGTCATTCCTGGTTGCTCAGAATCAGAAATAGTATAGAATCACTATTAATTTCACAAAGGTCTGATTAAATTTATTTCCCCATGGGGAAAAAAAATTCAGTAATTATAATTAGGTCTCTCTAAATTATTTTTAGCAGTGGCTTTCTTGGATAAGCACTGGACTACAAACCATAAGGCCAGTAGGTTCAAACCTACAGCTGCTCTGTGGGAGAAAGATGAGGCTTTCTGCTACAACAAAGATTTACAGCTTCTCCCTATTGCTGTGAGTTGGAACTGACTAGATGGCACTTAACAAAAACAACACATATGAAAGGCTAAGGGGCCCTGGTGGCATAGTGAGTTACCTATTGGGCTGTTAACAACAAGATCAGCAATTTTAGTCCACCCAGGTGCCCAGATGGTTAGAGATGAGGCTGTCTACTCTCATAAAGGTTTACAGCCTTGAAATCTTATAAGTGGGTTGCTATGAGTCTGATTCTATTTGATGGTATATAACTACTACCACCACCAGCATAGGGAAAGCTACAGAGGCCCTAGGTAGTACAAATTAGTAGTTAGCTAACCAAAGTTTGGAGGTTCTAGTCTACCAAAAGGTTCGTTGGAAGAAAGACTTGGCGATCTATTTCTGAATAATTACCTATTGCCAAGCACTATAAAACACAGTCTACCACTTGTCTGTCAGTTTTTTGTACTGTGGTAGATTACATGTTGCAGTGAAGCTGGAAGCTTTTCCACCTCTATTTTAAATACCAGCAGGGTATACCCACCATGGGCAGGTTTTAGCTGAGCTTCCAGACTAAGACTAGATAGAAGGAAAAACTGACTTCTGAATGTTTAGAACACTTATTAGTAGCAGTGGAACGCTTTCAGATAGCAACAGAATATTGGATATGGAAACATGATGAATAGCACTTCAATATCATCAGATATTGTGCCAAAAGATGAGCCCCTCAGATTGAAAGGCACTGAAAATATCACTGGCAAAGAGCTGTCTCCTTAAAGCAGAGTTGCCTATGATGACATGATTGGAGTAAAGATTCTGAGAGACCTTCATTTGCTAATGGGGCACAACTCAGGATGAGAAGAAACAGTTGTACCCATCCATCAATAATCAGAACATGGAATGTATGAAATATGAATCTATAAACATTAGAAATTGTCAAAAGTGAAATGAAATACATAAATATTGCTAACTAGGCATTAGTGTGATGAAATGGACTGGAACTGACCATTTTGAATCTAACAATCACACTGACTACATCTGTAGGAAGAGACAGTGGAAAAACTCCATATCATTAGACAAAAAAAGGTCAGGGGCTGACTGTATAATAGACCAACAATTGTTCCTATGCAAATTCAGGCTTAAGCTGAAGAAAATCAAAACAATTCCACAAGAGCCAAAATTTACCTTGAACATATGTCGCCTGAATTTAGAGATAATTTCCAGAACAGATTTGATGCATTAGTCATTACTGACTGAAGACCAGAAGAGTTGTGGGATGATATTAAGGTGGATATCTTTGCTGATACCTAACAGATCTTGGCTGAAAGCAGAAAATAACAGAAAGGTGTCCACCAGTGCTTTGTTTACTATACAAACTCAACTGTGTGAATCATGACAATCTATGCATAACATTGTGGAGAATGAGTATTCTGAAACACTTAATTGTGCTCACGGCAATGGTTGGTGGTTACGTGCCGTGGAGTCGGTTCCAACTCATAGCGACCCTGTACAGGGTTTCTGAGGCTGTAAATCTTTACGGGAGCAGAAAACCTCATCTTTTCTCCCGTGGAACAGCTGGTAGTTTCGAACTGGTGACCCTAAGGTTGGCAACCCGATTTGTAACCATGATGCTACTAGAACTCCTTAATTGTGCTCACGAGAAACCTGTAAATAATCCAAGAGGCAGCAATTCAAAAAGAACATGTAGAACAGAATGCTTAAAAATTAGGAAAGATGTGTGACAGGGTTGTATTTTTCACCATACTTATTCAATCTGCATGCTGAGTAAATAATATTAGAAACTGGATTATATTAAGAAGAACATAGCATCAGGATTGGAGGAAGATTTATTAACAACCTGCACTATGTAGATGATGAAAGTGAAGAGGCTTTAGAATGCTTATGATGAAGATAAAAAATCTGAGCTTTCAGTACTGGTTGTACCTGGATGTAAAGAAAAAAAATCCTCACCACTGGATCAGTAAATAACTTCCATATGAATGGAGAAAAGATTGAAGTTATTAAAGACTTCATTTTGCTTGGATCCACACTCAACATTCATAGAAGTTGTTGCTGTTAAGTGCGTCGAGCCGATTCCGACCCATGGCGACCCTGTATAGGATTTGCCGACCTTGACATTCAAATGACTTTGCAGTCTGACACATTAACCCACAGAAACATATCAGGACTCCATTCATGGAAGTTGTTTTTATTATTGTTGTTAGGTGCCATCAAGTCGGCACTGACTCCTAGCAACCTTATGTACAACATAAGGAAACATTGCCCCATCCTGGGACAACCTCACTACTTTTGCCACGCTTGAGTTTATTGATGCTGCCACTTGCCAATCCATCTCATTGGGGGCCTTCCACTTGCATGTATAACAACAACAACAACAAGAAAATCCTATAGCAGCAGCAATGGGTTCAAACTTAACAATAATTGTAAGGGTAGTGCATGACTGGATAGTGTTTCATTCTGTTGTGTATAAATTCATATGAGTCAGAACTGACTTGATGGTACCTAACAACAACAAATAAAACAGAGCTCCTCTGACAGACAGTTGCAGGGGAATTCTTTCATTTTCTCTGCATTGAGAATAATGTTGGCTGTTGGTTTTTTATACGTATTCCCTTAATTATGTTGAGGAATTTCCCTTCTGTTCCTATTTTTTAGAGTATTTTTTTGTTTGTTTGTTTCTCATAGGTGTTGGGTTTTGTCAGATGCCTTTTCTGCATCAACTGATATGATAATGTGGTGGATTACATTGATTATTTTTCTACTATTAACCACCCTTGCACTCCTGGAATGAATCTTACTTAATCATAAGGCATTATTTTTCTAATATGTTGTTGGATTCTTTTGGCAGCTATGTCTATGAGGGCTTGTTGTTGTTGTTATGTGCCATCGAGTCGGTTCCGACCCATAATGACCCTGTACAGTTTCCAAGGGTGTAAATCTTTATGGGTGTAGAAAGCCTCATCTTTCTCCCGTGGAGCAGCTGGTAGTTTCGAACCGCTGACCTTAAGGTTC
>NW_006408549.1:23894849-23912233 GCF_000296735.1 Chrysochloris asiatica
AGGGTGTTATTCAATTTTCAAGTATTTGATTATTTTTCCTTTGAACTTCCTGTTGATAATTTCTAACTTATGGTGTTGTGATCTGAGAAGATGCTTTGTAATATTTTGATATTTTAAGTTTATTGAGCTTTCCTATGTGGTCTAATTTGTAATGTTTCATGGACACTGGAAAACAATGTATATTGTACTATTGTTTGGTTCAGTGCTTTGTATATATCTAAGAAGTGAACTTGACTGATTATGTTGTGTAATTCTTCTGTGTCTTTGTTAAGTTTCTTTCTAGTTGTTATGTCCTCCATCAAAAGAGGTGTATTAAAATTTTTTATCATTATTATAGAATTGTCTGTTTCTTTCTTCAATTCTATAAGACTTTGATTCATGTATTTTGAGGCTCTTTCACTGGGAGCATAGATATTTATTATGGTTTTGTCCTCTTGTTCAATTGACCCTAGGTTTCTTATAAAAGACTTGTAAGAAACTTGATAAGACTTTAAAATCATGCTAAGACAGCAAGTCAGACTCATTGTTTTCCAAGCTGAGTCAGACATATGCCTAAACAGATAAGTGTCTTTAGAGGCAGTCACAGACACTAGCTAATTATTTGACCATGCTGCCATTTGATAAGTATAAACTTTAAGTCTTAAATAGTTCTTCATTTCTCTCCAATTCATTTAGAAACAGTAAACTCCTTCCATGATAATTGGTCTTTATATCCTTCATAATGCCCTTTATTACTGATAGATTGTGCTACCAAAATACCAGCATCAGTAGGCATTTCAGATGTCTATATATAAGGTTAATAACCCTGGTGGCACTGTAGGATATGCACTGGACTGCTAACCATAACATCAACTCCTATAAAGATTCACAGTCTTTCTATTGGGTCACTATATTGGATCACTATGCATTGGAATCAATTAAATGACAATGAGTTTGTTTTGTTGGTTTAATAAATAAGGTTACAATGAGTTGTAAATGACTTGATGACAGAGATGTTCACACTGTTGTTGTTAGGTGCTGTCCAGTCAGTTCTGACTCACAGCAACTAAGTTCAACAGAATGCAACGCTGCCCAGTCCTGTGCCATCCTTACAATTGCTGTTACATTTGAATCTATTACCACTGTGTCAATCCATTTCATTTTGGGTCTTTCTCTGGGAATTATAGGTAAATTAAATAACTATTTCACGCTTATGTTACATGGATTTCTGGCATTCCAGCTCCTAAAAGACATGGAATTTTCCCTGTTTCTAAATCTTGTATTGTCAGCTATTCAACTCCTGATTAATATTTCTCTGAGAATTTTTTGTTTTGTATACGATCACTTCTATCAATTAGTATTTTTATAAAATTTCTTAGGTGCAGTCAAGAACTTCTAGTCTAATTTAATCAGAAAGTGATTTAAAGGGATATAGAGAATTGTGCTATGCCTGAACAAAATGATTTTAATCTTGTGTGGTTAGGAAGGACACCCGGATACACAACAAAAAAAAATCAACACTGACTTTGCTAGCTATAGGCAAGAATCAGAAAACTAAGATAATAATAAACTACTTCCACAATTGCCAGCACCAAAACACTTCATCTATGCTAAAATCTACACCAGTAAAAAAATGATTTGCATTGTGTGGTTTTTTTTTTCTTTTTTTTTTTCACTTTACTCATTCTAAAACAAAGACTCAGTTAAGTCCATTTCACTACCCAAAACTCATTAACATTATCTCTACTGTGGGAATAAAAGAAGCTGGAAAATAGGCCACATATTTATTTTAAATTCTTTATTGCCATTTACATGTTTGGAAATTCACTATCCATGAGAGCTAAAATAAAACCTTGATAATATCCCACCTGAATTTATAAACCATCTCAAGAATAGTTCTGATACATTGGGCATTAGTGACTGAAGACCAGAAGAGTTGTGTAGATGACATCAAGAACATCATATATGAAAAAAGTAAAAGGTCATTAAAAATACAGGAAAGAAAGAAAATATCATAGTGAATATAAGAAGAGACTTTGAAATTTGTTCTTGCATGTAGAGTAGCTAAAACAAAGGGAAGGAATGTTAAAAGACCTAAATAGAAATTTTCCAAGGTCCACACGAGAAGACAAAGTATCACAAGGAAATATATGAAGACCTGGGATTAGAAATGCTCAGAATTTCTCAAGCTCAAAGAACTGAAGAAAAATTCAAGCATCAATTTGTAATATTGAAGGTTTCTCTGGCCAAAATTCAATGGGCAGGAAATATGAAAAGAAAATGGAAGGAATACCCAATTCAGTTGACCAAGAAGAGTTGATTAATGTTTACACATTTCAGGAAATAGCATATGATCAAGAATCAGATGTTTTAAGGGAAGAAGTCCAAATTGTGCTAAAGGCATCCATAAAAACAAGACTCTAGGAATTGACAGAATAATACCAATGGAAATGTTTTAACAAACTGATGCAGCATTAGAATCACTCACTAGTCCATGTCAAGAAATTTGGAAGATGGCTACTTGGCAAATCTATCAGAAAAGATCTATATTTTTGACCATGGAAAAGTGTCCCAATGGTATGGGGAAATTATTGAATAATATTTATTTTGGCATCCAGGTTTTGCATTGGAGGATAAGCACTGGACGGCTAAACTCAATATTTGTGGTTCAAACCCACTGCTTGTTTCTCAGAAACCCTATACAGGGTAACTATGAGTAAGAAATAATTCTACAGCACTTAGCAACAACAACATCATTAATATTAAGTCCAAGTAAAATTTTACTGAAGATAATACATATACAATGGCAGTAGTATATCAACAGGTGTTTTTTTATTGTTGTTGTTAAGTGCCATTGAGCCAGTTCTGACTCATAGCAACCCTATATAGGGTTTCGGAGGAGCTGTGGGCGAGTTTGAACCTCTGATCTTGCAGTTCAAACTGACCTTGAGGTTGAGTGCATATCCTATGACACCACACCATAACAAGTAGCTGTCAGAAACTAAGGTGGATTCAGGAAAGGACATGGAATGAGGAATATCAATGGTAATGTTAGATGGATCTTGGCTGAAAATAGCGGATACCAGAAAGACATTTACTTGTGTTTCACTGACTATGCAAAGTCATTCAATTGTGTGGATCATAACAAACTATGGATACCATTTCCAAGAATGGAATTTCCAGAACACTTAACTTGTATTCAGGAGGAACATCTACATAGACAAAGAGGCAATTGTTTGAATAGACTAAGGGGACAATACACAATTTAATATCAGGAAAGGTGTGCATAAGGGTTGTATCTTTTCACCTTACTTATTCAACTTGCATGCTGATCAAATAATCTAAGAAGCTGGACTATATAAAGAAAACATCAGGGCTGGAGGAAGAATCATTAACAACCAGTGATATATCGATCACACATTCTTCCTTTTTGCAAGTGAAAAGGTCTTGAAACACTTACTGATGAAGATCAAAGAAAACAGCCTTCACTGTGGATTATAACTCAATATAAACTAAACTCCTCAAAGCTAGACCCAAAAATAACAATGAAAAATGGAGAAAAGATAAAAGCTTTCAAGGATTTCATTTTATTTCAATGCTCATAGAAGCAACAGTTAAGAATTCAAAGGATGTATTGTATTGGGGAAATCTACTGCACAATATCTATTTAAAATGTTAAAGAGCAAAAATGTCACTTTCAGGACTAAGATGTGCCTGGTCCTAGCCATGGTATTGTCAATTACCTCATATGCATGTGAAAGTTGGACAATGAGTAAGGATAATCGGAGAAGAAATTATCTAATTTAAGGTGATGGTGAAGCATATTGCCAGAAGAACAAACAAATCTGTTCTGCTGGAAGAAGCACAGTCAAAATGCTCCTCAGAAGTGAAGATGATGAGGCTTTATCTCATGTACTTTGGACATGTTATCATGAGGAACAGTTCCTGGAAATGTACATATGCTCGGCCACCAAAAAAGTGAGATAAATTGACACAGTGGCTGGAACAATTGTGAAGATAATACAGGATCAGTGTTTTGTTTTATTGTGCATAGGGCTGATATGAGTTGGAACTAAATTGACGGTATCAAAGAATAACAACAACAACAACACAAAGACATTGTTACATTTGATTTTCAGAATCGCCTTCATATTATCTGTACTATGAGCAAAAGAAGCTGGAAAACAAGGCATATTTTTATTTTAATTTTTTATTGGGATTTAAATGATCAAATTATGGATGACATTATCAAGAGTTGGTGCAGCCAAGAATGACAGATGTCCTTTCTATTCCATCTTTCTCTACTCACTTACTTTGAGACTTGTTGATGGAAAACTGTGTGAGGTTGAACATTCACAAACAAAAAAGAGTGCTATTTCATCACAAGTGTATGGTTGACTCATACTCTTATAAGATTTTCAATTACATGAACATTTCAAAAACAAGGAAAAAAGCAAGAGAACTAATTATGTTTCTCTAGCTAGCACATTGGTTTTGAAGGTTATTATAACAAAGGAGCACAGAAAAACTAAAGGTATTAAATAATTAGAAAATACACTGTTGTTGTTAGATGCTATCAAGTCAGTTCTGACTAATAGAGACTGTATGTACAACAGAATGAAACACCATCCTTGTGCTAACCTCACAATCGCTAAGCTTGAACCCTTTGCTACTGCTACTGTGCCAATCCATCTCCTTGGGAGACTCTACTTTTTCTCTGAACCTCCACTTTACCAAGCATGATGTCTCCCTTTAGGGGCTAGTTTCCCCTGATAATATGTCTGAAGTATGAGAGATGAAGCATTGCCATCTGGCTTCTAATAAGCATTCTAGGTGTATTTTTTGCAGTATAGATTTTTTTGTTCTTCTGGAATTCCATAGTACTTTTAATATTCTTCTCCAGCCATAACCCAAATGCATTAATTCCTTTATGGCCATCTTTGTTTATTGTCCAGCATATGCAAGCATATGAGGCAACTGAAAATAATATGGCTGGGTCAGGTATACCTTGGTCCTCAAAGTGACATCTTTGTTCCTGAATACTACAGAGGTCTTCAATAGCAGATTTGCCTAATGCAGTATGTCATTTGATTTCTTGACTGCTGCTTTCCATGAATATTGATAGTGAATCAAAGCAAAATGAAATCTTTGACAACTTTAATCTTTTAGCCATTCATGTGGATGTTATTTATTTGGTCCAGTGGAAAGGATTCTTGCTTTCTTTACAATGAAGTGCAACTGTATTGAAGGCCGTTGTCTTTGATATTCATCAGTAAGTATTTTAAGTTCTCTTCACATTCAGCAAGCAAGGCTGTATCAATCTGCAATATGCACATTCAAGCAAACAGAACTCTAGTTTTACCATCGCTAATAACGACTCCAATCCTTATGCCATGTTCTTCTTTATATAATCCAGTTTCTTAGATTATTTGCTCAATATACACGTTGAATAAGTGTGGTGACAAGGCAACCTTGGCCCACAACTTTGCTGATTTTAATCTATTCAGTGCCCCCTTGTTCTGGTTTAATGACAACCTCATGGTCAATGTACAGGGTCCTTTTGAACTCAATTAATTGTTCTAAAATACTCTTTATTTATAATGCTATCCATAATTTGTTATGATCCACACAGTTGAATTCCTTTGCATAGTCCATAAAGCAAAAGTAAACAACTTTATACTGTTCTCTGCTTTTAGCAAAGATCCATCTTATGTCTGCAAAGATACCTCTCATTCCTTGTACTCTTCTGAAGTCAGCTTGAATTTCTGGCAGCTCCCCTCTGATGTACAGTAGCAATTGTTTTTAAATTATCTTGATCAAAATTTTATTTGAATATGATAGTAATAATACTGTCCACTGATTTCTGCAGTCTGTTTGGTCACCTCCCTTTGGAATGAACACAAATATGAGTCTCTTCCAATCAGTTGGCCAGGTAGTTGTCTTGCAAATGTCTTGGAATAGATGAGTGAGTGCTTCTAGTCCTGCATCTGCTTGTTTAAAATTTTTTCAATTTGTATTCCATTCATTCACAGAGTCTTGTTCTTTGCCAATGCCTTCAGTGCTCCTTAGACTTCAGTTTTCAATTCCATTGGCTATTAATCATATACCACGTCTTGAAATGTTTGAATATCAATCATTTATTTTTGATACAGTGACTCTTTGTATTCCTTCCATCTTCTTTTGAAGCTTTCTGTATCATTGAATATTTTGTCCACAGAATACTCCAGTCAAAGCTTGAATTTCTTCCTTAGTTCATTGAGCTTGAGAAATGCTGAGCTTTTAGTTTTAGTTTTCTCACTCCAGGTCTTTACACATTTCATTATAATATTTGACTTTGTCTTCTTCAGCTGCTCTTTGAAATTTTCTATTCAGTTAGTAGAGAACCTACTGGTGATGACGAACAAACACAGCTGGCTTCATTTTGTTGTTGTTCCCTGCATGACAATATAAATTTAGGATTAGATTTAAGTAGACTTCAGAAGGAGTACTATTTTTCTTTTTAATTTCTTTTTTTTCCACTTTTTGAAACAAGACACTAAGCTGAGGATTAGATATTATATGGAATTAATTATTGTTCTCATTGCAAATTTTATTCAAGTGCTGTTTGCCAGGCAAAGATGGCAGATATATTTCAGGGTCAAGGCATGGCAATGCAAAAAGATCTAAGGTGTCATATTGTGAGACACGTAAATGTAAGACTGCTGGATGCAGTCATCAACTGCATAGGGAATATTACATATATGCCTGGAAAAGTAATTTGTGACCATTCTGTTGAAAGTATTAAAAGTCAGCTGGAGGATCTGAACTGAATTTGAATGGTCATGGGAAACTTCTGAAGCCTTCTGGACCAAAGAATAATTTGTCCTATGCTGTTTGATAAGAAGATTACATTAAGATTCTTTTATCTAATAATACCTGAGGGATACAAAGGGTATTTATTTCTAAAGTGCTCTAATAGGTATAATCTTATTTTATCCACATAATACTCCTAATGTCAGATAGGTGACAGATATTTTTGACATTTTCCTCTCAGGGAGTTGGTTATCTGTTTTCTAAGGTCAGATAGTTCCCCTGACACAAATCTGTATATTAAGGTAACTGTGAGATCATAGTTAAAAATATCTTGTACTTATTCTTTAACAGAGTCTCTTCATGATACTAAATAAGTCAAGCCACATTTTCTTTGAATAGCTTAAAGCTACTGATCATATTGACAAAACTTTAACTTAAGAGTCATTGTAGAAAAACAGCTTAAACTATGTCAACAGACGCTTATAGATAAAATGACTCAAAGGCTGTAAAATAGATCCTGTAGTTTAGCAGGTTTCAAAAGACATAAAGAACTCTTCTTCCTAATAATAATTATTAGACCAAAATGTGATGTGTTTATAAATACTTGTTTTTAAATTGGTTTTGCTCATCCATAGTGACTACATTAGATTTAAACTACTTTGGAATTATAAAATTAACTTTATTAATCTTTTATTTATAGAAAAGATTTTCAATGCAGAAAAGTACGGTCAAAAGGTTAATACAGTGACTTAGATTTCAGTAGTTATTAGCAAGGTAAAACTAGAGTTCTGTTTGCTTGAATCACATATCCATGAACAGAAATTGCTTTATAACAGAAACATTTATGAGATTATACAGAAATCAGCAGAACATTAGGACCAGGAGCAAGAGTGGTTTTTTCTTTTTAAAGTTATGCTCAATAGGAACCTGTGCCACACTGGCTAATTGGCTGGCTGCTAAAGGAAATGTCGTTGAAAGTCAACAGTTGTGTAGTTGGAGAATTATGGGGTAGTATGCTAGCAAACATTTACAGAGTTGGAAACCTTGTGGGGCAGTTCTACCATGTGCCATATGGTTGATATGTATTGGAATTAACTTGAAGGCAGTAGGTTAGGTTTAGGGTTTAGTTTGTATCACAGGGAGAATCAACAAATGAATCTTTCTTTAGTCATATTACTAGGTATCTTAGATACTTAGTACTGCTTTAACAGAAATATCACAAATACATATTTTTAACAGACAGAACTCTATTTTCTCAGTTTTGGAGTCTGGAAGTTCAAATTCAGGGCTTTCTCTACCTTTCAGTTCTGGGGAAAGTTATGTGTCTCCTTTCAATATCTGTGGGATTGATGTCTCTTGGAGATTTCCTTATATCTCAGCATCAATCTTCTCCTGGCTCTAGGAGGTTCACAGTACAGGAACGCTCTGTCCAAAGGACATGCTACACTACTTAGTGTTAGTGAGGTCTCTTTGATCTGTGCTTACTTGACTTTTGTTGTTCTTAAGTGCTGTCAGTGGGTTTGAACTGCTGACCTTGTGGTTCACAGTCCACTGCTAATCCTACAGCACCACACCAGAAGACAAAAGTTTGACTCAAGGCACAACCTTATCCTGTAGATTACATACTGCTTCATTAACTGCCTCAAATCTTGCCTCATAACATTACAGAGGTGAAGATTTGCATCACATAGAATAATTATATTAGATCACAAAATGAAGGAGTCTATTATTACAAAATCCTGAGAATCATGGCCTAGTTGAGTGGGCACACAGTTTTAGGGGACAGAATTCAATCCTAAATTTTAAGGGTGAGTTGGGATATATATACATTACCAGTTGACACTGTAGCAGCAAAGTCCAGAAGGTTGAATGAAACATTCAGTGGGATGGGACAAAGGGCATTCTCAAAGCATATTTTCCTCAACAGTGAGCATAGAAGTGAAAGTTCTTAATCTACAAGGAGGAATCAGAAGGGAAGTAGTTAGATTAGAATGTCTAAAAGACTAACTGGCAATATGAAGAAGAGCAAATGCCTGGAGCTGGTGGCTAAAAGATATGTGCTGAAATGAACATCAGCACAACATGCAACTGCAGCATAAGGGCAAAGCAGGAAAGAGTTACTTTTCATTAGATTCCTTTAAAGAACAGAAGATGACTGGATCCAATAATGCAGCTTCAATGCTCAAGTAATACCTAAATCCCTTTATAATTTAGATATTCACTGAGCAGAAGAAATGGAGACCAGTGAGGAGAAAGTGTTGCCATTTTGATTATACAGTATCCAAAAGAGACAGAATAGGCAATATTTCAAAAGAAAAACTAGATTATATTTGATACAAAAGTGATAAAGTTAATGTTTGCTTATCAGATTTCTGCTAACTTTCCTAACTATGGAATATGCTTGCTACATCAATAATTTAAGAATGTTATGATTTCTCCATAATATGTGTGTGTAAGATAGTATGGATTTAAGTAAAATAAGAGTTTTACTTCAGTACAGTACTTATTATATTTACTAAACCTGGTTTACTAAAACATACACATACACACATCAATTTCAGGGTTTTCCAAACAGTAACCATTTGCTTAGGTTGTTAATATTATTGTCGTATGTACATGCCACACTGATTTTTATTTAATATTTTCTTTAAATATGCGTATTTTTCAATTCTTATATTCACAGTTGGCCTAAATCAAAGCAATTGCATCCATTGAATTTTTAATATGATGGAGTGGTTTATTTTTTCTTTATTTGCATTTAATTATAAACATTATTATTAAACAGAAAAATCAATTTTATGGAACACCCTAAGTCATAGCCAATACCATCAGGCAATTGTTTACTAAATTTTGGAAAAGATTGATGCCATTAATAATCAAGTAGAAAAAATGAAAGTCTATTCTTCAGTATATATGTTATTCAAGAATCTAAAATTCAGTCTTTTTAATGAAAAAAAAAAGGTCATTTTTGTGTGTGGACAGGGAAGTGTCATAATTCTTTAGGATTGTTCTCTACTAACATGACATTTAACATCTCTAGTTTCCAGGTACTAAATGCCAGAAGCACTGGACAGTCATACCAAATACACTCTCTGAACGTCTCTAAATTCTTCCCAATAAATGTGGATGTCACCAGTCTCTCTATCAAGGATATGTACATACATGTAAATTAAAAACAGATGATTGATTAAATCAAGATATCATTACAATAAGTTTGATAGCTTGCAAATGTATTACAAAAAGGAAAGGGAGAAATGTGTACGACAGTATGGCAGCACAGTAATATCAACTTGAGATAAAGATTTTGAAGAGTTTAGGATATATGACACCAATTGGACTAGTGAACTAGAAATTATGCTGCATTCCTGCATGTTTTAATTAAGAAATAACTTAGGCTTGGGCAAGAGGTGTGGAGAATGCCTTGATGAGCAAAAGGAAACCGTCAGAGCCTTCCTGGATTCTGTCAGGCTTTGGCATGAGGCTATAAAGTAATCATGGGATAAACTAAAACTAGTGACCCTATGTATTAAGAAGATGGAATTACCCCAGGGTGCATGGATTGTTTCCCTCAGGCATGCTGAGCTCTGAAAGATAAATACCTTTCACCTAAAGCTTTTAGGCTATCAAGTAAAGTTACTCTGTTTTGGGAGTTACTCTCTGTTCTTGAAACAGAGACAGGAATCAATAAAACTCAGAAGTATTTATTTCTGTGAATTCTAAACTCTGTAAGAATATAAGTCCTACTAGATTGTCATGGAGTCCTGGTATGGCACTGTGGACTAATGCATTGGACCACAAGGTCGATTTGAACTGCGAGGTTGGTGGTTCAAATTCACCAGCTGCTGGTCAGAAACACTATACGGACTCAGAGCTGACTTAAAGGGACTAATAACAAAACATTGTCATGCAAGGGGTCCACTTGTAATATGAAATATTTTTAAATAAAAGGGGAAAAGACAACGACAGGATCTGGAACATATGTATCATGTCAAAGTCTTATGTTTGAGATTCTTAACTATATTATTTCCAATGGAATTATTAATAGTCATACTGATATAAAATACATTGTATAAAATACATTAAGGAGTACTGATACAGCAAATGTAATATAGTATATTCAACTTCAGTTAGCCACTACTTAGATAACATTGAAATATAAATTTTTATCACATATAAAATAATTTTATAAATGAATAAATTCTAACATTGGTAATAATTTACTTTGTTAAATTATTACCATTATACATGACAATAGCAATATTGAGAAATATTATTAAAACTTCTAGTTAGCAAAATATAATTTATAAGAGAATTCTTCAAGAAATACATACAGAATTTGTTGATGTTGTAAAGTGCCATAGAGCTGATTCCTACTCATAGCAACCCTGAATAAGGTTTCCAAGGAACGGTTGCTGTGTTTGAACCACCAACCATGTAGCTAGCAATTTAGTGCTTATCCTATGACACCACACCAGGACTCCTTAGAGTAAGAGTTTATAAACTGAAAAATAAAATCAAAACAAGAAACATAAATTTATTGAAAAAGAAATAAGGGAAAACAAAATTTTATTGAAAGTTACAAATTGGCATGAACTGTGTTATACATATTTACATAACCTCTTTCATTCTTTCAAGCAACTCCTTCCTACATATTTTAACTGAGGTACTACAAACTCAGAATATCCTGCTTTCCAATGTCTTCCTATCTAAATATAGAGGCCGAGTTTTCAATTATAATTAAATTTCAGTGTGCTCAAGACAATTCCATTTCATCTTCTTATTTACATATTATTTGGTTGCTTGCTTGGTTATGTGCCATGGAGTCGGTTCCGACTCGAAGCAACCCAGTATGAGGTTCCCAAGGCTATAAATCTTTACAGAAGCAGAAAGCTTCATCTTTCTCCCGCGCAGCAGCTCGTAATTTCCAACTGCTGACCTTAAGGTTAGCAGCCCACTGGTAACTATGCTTGCTATTAGAGCTCCTTATATCTTATATAGGTCAAAGTTTATATTGTTTTTTTTTAAAAATGTTTAGGAGAAAGTCATATTGTGTTAATATTTGTTGTTGTTGTTGTTATGTGCCGTGGAGTTGGTTCCGACTCAGAGCGACCCTGTACAGGGTTTCCAAGGCTGTAAATCTTTCCCGGAGCAGAAAGCCTCATCTTTCTCCCTCGGAACAGCTGTATGTAAAAATTGGCAGAAACTAAAGATGGGGAGTCCATTTGTAAATTTATTAGGTTCTGCTGTACATTAAAGAGTAATTATGCAAATTTGTTAAAAGCACCTTGCAGCTAGTTATTATAATGGCAGAGATTAACTTTTTCCACTTTGGATGAAATAAATATATTTATAAATAAAACAGACATACAAAAAACTGCTAACAAGAGAATCCTGATTATTCAACATGCAGTTTCATCTGAATTTTCTTTTAGAGAGACCTAGGAAGAAAGACAAACACTGAAGGATACGATTTGTTATTATATTTTATTAGATCATGAAACAGTCACAAAGGAGAGTAACGTACAGATTAGATATTTAAATGGAATACTGGCTTTACAATAGTCAGCAGAAAAAGACTTTGACATATTTATAATGGTGACAATCTTATCTTTGCTGAATAAATACTGTCAGCGAAATCAGTCATCTTTTGCTGTTCCGTCTGCATTCTGGTTCTAATTTCCCTTTTCCAATGTTGAAAAGTTAGATTTAAGGATGTTTAAAGGGTCTTCCACCTCTACCATTCTATGTTTCTATGTTTGCAGTTTTTACAGAATGGTTTTTAAGTAGAAGAGAAATAAACAGAAACCCTAGTGCACAACCAATATTAAACACCATTCTATTTTTGAGAACTAAATAGAATACTACATGAGAAAGCAGATATTTACTAGTTACATACAATATTTCAATGGCGTCCGATTTAAATTTTAGGAAGTCAGGCATAATAAAACAATACATTCATATAATCATTTAAAGAGTTTGTTTCCTTACTAAAATTTGATTTTGGGCTAAAAATACATTTTAAATTTATTTTGGACTAAAAATAAAAATAAAAATTTCATTACTTGGGCTGAAAATAAAATGACTTTTTATTTTTTCCCCAGTGTGAGTGTTCATAGAAAAGTTTATTAAATGCATGTGTTTGAAGCTGATTGTTTATGAATTTTCTTTCTTAATATATACCTTTGGTATTTAATCATGTAATTGAAAACTTTTCTATTAAGAATAGAAAGATTGGAATGTGCAACTAATAATACACTGAGGAATCATGTATGATAACAGATTCACATCAAAATCTTTGTTATACTATCTTACAAAACAAAGTTGAAGCTAAAATAAAAACATATACTATGTGTTTCTTACTATCAAATCAATTTAAACAAGTTTGCTAGAGCTGGAAATCAATTTATTTCACCCATTTCCAGGTTCTTGTTCTCATTTAGGGAAAAAAAAATATCTACAGTGAACTGATTTGAATACATATTGGAATCCCACCTGAAAGCTGGGTTGAGACTGTAAACCTCTGACTGGCATGATGATCTTTGCAACTAGCTATGCTGACTTCACAGTTCCATTATGTAAATAAGGTAATACATCTATTTATACCCCTTAGAAGGTGACGGAAAAATGTAAAGAAAAACAGCAGAGCAGGATTTGTCTAGAAAAATGTATTACTAAGCTTTTTATGCCCAGTTATCAAATGCCACCAACTAATTACATTCAGAAGAGTACAAACATCCCTCCCTTACATTATATATTGCTTCGCACACAAAAAAATAGAGAATGAAAATGGCTATTCAGTTTCATGAAAAATCTGACATCAATCCTGCTAGATTCAAAATAAAAATGATTACTTTAGCATGCTGGTTTTAGGGAAAGGGTTATTTCAATCAAATTATTGTCTATTTTTTTGTTTGTGTAAGTCTGTATATTCCCTGTAAAACTATTATTCTGATATATATGACTTCTGGGATATAATCATAAAGCAACGTGATTTTTCACTTTTCATTTCATATACATTACAGTGGAGTTCATCTTTCTATTGTCATTAGATAAAACCCAGAAAGTCCTTTTATTATGACTTTTCTTATCACCTTTTGTTAATGCTATCTTTACTAAGTTATTAGAATTCCCTATGTCATGTCAGAATCATACTCTGAACTTGATTTTATTAATTAACTGCATTCTAGTCTCAATCTCAGAGTCTGCCTCCTGAGAAACCTAAACTGTCTTTGTTGAGATTTTTTCTAGTTGTGCTATATCAGACTTTGTCATATCTAGCCCTAGTTCTTTAGTCCTCTAAAATACCTTTAAGTTACACTATATATCTGATAATCTTCTTCTTCCTTATACTTGAAAGAATGGATTCTGTTGTATGAAAGTTTGAATACCAACAATGAACTTTCAAACTCTATTTTCCCCTTTGTCATTACTGTATAGCCTGTGGACATCTTTTTTAATGCCCTCAGAAATCACTGAATTGATGTTTTAAAATGGTATGATACCTTGAATTTCTCTTTCTTGCCACATACAATTAAGATAGATATCAGAATATAATGTCACATTTAATGTAGCAAAAATATTGAATATTTCATAGTGAAAATTCATTAAAAAATTATCATTGGCTTCACTCGTATGTTTTTAATTCCACACATTATTCTTAATAGTTTATTTTTTAAATCACATATAGGATTTTTCTTTCAAAGCTACCTAAGGTATTTTATTGTAACTATGACACTTTTGGCTCCAAAGACAAGCTATTAAGGTGCCAGAAAATCACCAGCTAGAAATCACCATTAAGAGTTCTTGTTTATGATGTTTTGCTTCAGAGTTGAAAGATGCAAAGAGTAGCATCTTTCAATATAGATTTTAATTTCAGGTCATTTTTCCCTGTTTATATTATAGTTGTATAAATTGGTTAAGAGGATGTGAAAAATAAAGGACATTTAAAATAGAATAAAGCATTTCTATCCAATTATGTCTGACTTTTTTAAAATGATTTGTTACATTTTGATCTTTTGTAGGTTATTCCTTTAGTTAGATATTGACTGGTGACTTCAAAACCAAAAATTAGTGGCTAGTTAAAGATTTAACATGCAACCAATGATAAATACTTTGCATTATACATAGCTGAAGAAGTCACTCTGATGCAAACATCTTGAGTGTGCCCATTTTTTTAAGAAAATATTTTATCACAAAATACAAAATAATTTTATCTATTTTTGTTTCTATCTTATATGTCGCCGCAGACTTTAAGGTAAGGATCTGTTTTGGAGTAGCAATAGTGAGGAAATGATGCTCAGAATACACTGTGATTGAAGAATGAGGTAGGAATTAGCATATGTGAAAGACAAACATTCAAGATAAATAAGGGGAATTCAAAAGCTGGGGGGGAAATGAAATTAAAAGATAATATAATTTTTCCTTGAACTTTTTGAAGCCCCCCCTGTACAGGGCCACCATCAGTATAGGTTGGCTTCTATATTCTAAATACGTATCTATGCATAGATGTAAGTGTATATATGTAATGAGGAGTCCTGGAGGCAGTCACTTTAACCACAGTGATTAAAGCATTAAGCTACTACCCAAAAGTTCATTGGTTAGCACCTACCAGCCTCAGTTAGCTTAGATAAAGGTGTCTAACTTTGGAAACCCATAGCGAAGTTCTAGTTTGCTTTATATGGTGGATAAGAGTCAGAATTGACTTAGTGACAGTGGGTTTGAGTTTTTACTACCTGCATGTAAATATGTATGTGCACACACAAATACACAGGGGTTCCAAAAAGTCACTGGAAAATGGAATAAAAAATAAATAAACTTTTTCCATGAACTTTTTGAAGACCCCCTAATACAGCATCACTATGAGTCAGAAACCATTCAATGACACTTAACAACAACAACAACAATGTTGTTGTTAAGTACCGTGGAGTCAGTTCCTACTCATAGTGACCCTGCATAAGGTTTCTGAGGCTGAAAATCTTTACAGGAAAAGAAAGCCTCATCTTTCTCCCGCAGAACAGCTTGTAGTTTCGAACTGCTGACCTTGAGGTGAGCAGCCCAATTCATAACCACTATGCAACCAGAGCTCCTTAACAACAATATATATCTGTAATCCTGGTGTGATGCTGTAGGATAAACAGTGGATGCTAACCACAAGGTTAGTGGTTTATATCGATCAGCAGCTCTTTGAAAATTCTATACAGGGTCACTATGAATTCAATGGCACTTAACAACAACAACAATATATGAGGAGTTCTGGTGTAGTGCTATAGGATAAACACTGAACTGGTAACTGTAAGGTCAGTGGTTTAAATCTACCAGCCACTCCTTGGAAACCCTATACAGGGTCACTATGAGTCAGATCTGACTAGATGACACTTAACAACAACAAATACATATCTATGAATCCCTGGTGTGGCACTGTAGGATAAGCAGTGTACTGCTAACTGCAAGGTTGGGCATTCAAACCAACCAACCGCTCCTCTGAAACCCTATACAGCGTTGATATGAGATGTTCTGACTTGATAGCACTTAAAAACAGAAACAGCAATATATATCTAAAAGGAGTAAGTAAAAAATATTGTTAAAAATTTATAGAAACCTTTACTTAACAAAAACATTAAAATGTAAAACTATTGTTTTCTGATATATCCTTCATCAAGGTCTATATATTTCTGAAGGTGATGTTTCCATCTTTTGAACCCTTCTGCAAAGAATTCTGGTTTTTGATTTATACAAGTACTCAAATCATGTCCATTTAATTTTTTAAATTGAATTTTGGAAACAAAAATAAATCTAAGGAGCAATATTAGAGTCATTATATGGGATGGGGTTAAGTTTCCCAGTGAAATTTTCATAGGACGGCTCTGAATTGCCTTCAAAGAAGGACCATGTGCACGGTTGGGGTGGGAAAAAAATTCTCAGTGTAACTTTCCTGGTCTTTTTTACTCACAAATCAAGTTTTCAGATTTTTTTATAGTCCTATGTCCTTCATGAAAATCAGTATTTTGTTGTTGCAAGGTGCTGTCCAATGGTCCTGACTCATAGCAACCCTATGCACAGCAAAGCAAAACACTGCCCGGTTCTGTACCATCCTCACAGCCCATTGCTGCTGGTACTGTGTCAATACATCTTGTGGGGTCTTCCTCTTTTTTGCTGACCCTTCAGTTTACAAAGCATGATGATTGATCTTAATACCTTGTCCAAAGAATAAAAGATTAAGTCTTGCCTTTCTGGTTGCTAAGGAGTATTCTGGCATACTTCTTCCTAGATAGATTTGTTTTGCTTTCCTGGCAGTTTATAGTCCTGGCCAGAATTCTTATCTAACACTATAAATTTATATGCATCAATTCTTCTATGGTCTTCCTTATTCATTGTTCAACTTTCACATGCATATGAGGCAACTGAAAATACCATGACGTGGGTCAGGTGTGCTAAGTCCTCAAACTGATTATCTTTGTTCTTGAACACTTTAAAGAGGTCTTTTGCTGCAGATGTATCTAATGCAATATGTCATTTGATTTTTTGGATGCTGCTTCCAATAGTGTAGGTTGTGTTGAACCAAGAGAATTAAGGCTTTGACAACTTCATCTTTTCTCCATTTATCATGATGTTAG
>NW_006408549.1:23916472-23929055 GCF_000296735.1 Chrysochloris asiatica
TTTTCCAAAATTGAATGTGTAAAGATTGATATCCTAGGCATTAGTGAAGTAAAATGGACTGGTATTGGGCATTTAAAATCTAACAGTCATATGGTTTATTATGCTAGAAACATCAAGTTAAAGAGGCAATGCATCACTTTCATTGTCAAAACGAACATTTCAAGATCTATCTTTATGTATAGTGACACCGAAGACAGTAATACACCTTAGAAGGTAGAATATTGAGACTTTGTGTCTCTTACTTTGGACCTGTTACCAGAAACAAATCCATGGAGAAGAAAATCATGCTTGGTAAAGTGGAGGGTCAGCCTAAAAGAGAAAGACCTCCACTACCATGAATGACTCTATGGCTTCAGTAATGGGCTCAAACATAACAATAATTATAAGAATAGAAAGGGATAAGACAGTGTTCCTTCTGTTGTTCATAACGTTGCTTTGAGTCAGATTGGACTCAAAGACATCTGACAACAACAACACAAGGAACACCGGTTAATACTACTATGATTATGCACCAACTATTAAAACAATTGATGATGAAATCGAAGAATTCTACCAACTTCTTTAGTTTGCAATTGATTGAACATGCAATCAAAGTGCATTGATTATTACTGTTGATTGGAATCCAAAAGTTGGAAGCAACGAGGAAGGATCACTTGTTGAAAACTGGTGAACTTGGTGATAGAAATGATGCTGTAGATCACATGATAGAAGTAAAATGCTGTAGGATACATGCAGGACCACAATGTTGGCTTGAAAGCAAGGTTGGTGTTTGAAACTCACCAGCCACACCTTGTAAAGCCCTATACTGGGTCATTACGAGTCAGAACCGACTCAATGACACTTAACAACAACATATTCATAGAAAATACCTTTTTTCAACTACACCAGTTGGACTATACAGGAATTAAATTGTCTACTTCTGTGGGAAGAGATGCTGGAGCTCAGTATCATCAGCCAAAATTAGACCAAGCACCAACTGTGGAACAGACCATCAATTGCTCATATGTAAGTTCAGGCTGAAGCTGGAGAAAATTAGGACAAGTCTGTGAGAATCAAAATATTATCTTGCATATAAAGTCAATATTATTGTTGTTATTAAGTGCTGTGAAGTCATTTCTGACTGACAATGAATCTGTATAGTGTTTCCAAGGAGCAACTGGTGAGTTTAAACTGCCAACCTTGTGGTTCAAACCAACCTTCTGGTCTAGTATTTTATCCTACAGCACCACATCTTTGGAATATCTAAACACAGTAACCATAATATTCTGACATGACCTCTCAGCCTTTAATTTAACTAATCCAGATTTTCTCAGAATCTGCTACTCTGTATGGAAGATTTTTTTTAAGGTAACCATACAGCCTTGCAGGCTGAAAGTGAGGAGGACTTAAAACATTTACTGATGAAGATAAAGAGCACAGCCTTAGTATAGATTACATCTCAATGTAAAGAAAACAAAAATCCTCACCACTGGACCAATAAACAATATTCTTATCAACAGAGAAAAGATTGAAGTTGTCAAGGACTTCATTCTTCTTGGATCAACTATCAACAATTACGGAAGCAGCAGTCAAGAAATCAAACGACGTATTGCATTAGGCAAATCTGCTGCACAAGACCTTTTTAAAGTGTTGAAGAGCAAAGATGTCAGCTTGAGGACTAAGGTGCTCCCTGTCCCAAGCCATGGTATTTTCAATAACCTCATATGAATTCAAAAGCTGGACAGTGAATAAGGAAGACTGTAGAAAAATTTATGCTTTTGAGTTATGGTGTTGGAGGAGAATATTGAAAGTACCATAGTATGCCAAAGGAACCAACAGATCCGTTTTGGAAGAAGTGCAGCCAGAGTGCTCCTTGAAGGCCAAGATGGCCAAACTTCGTCTCTCATACTTCGGGCATATTGTCAGGAGGGACCAGTCTCTGGAGGAGGATATCATGTTTAGTAAGGTGGAGGGTCAGAAAAAAAGAGGAAGCCCCAACCAGATGGATTGGCCAAGTGGCAGCATAGATGGACTCAAGAGTGGCAACAGTAGTGAGGTTGACCCAGCATCAGGCAGTGTTTTGTTCTGCTTTGCATAACGTCACTATGAGTCGGTACTGACTCGATGGCACCTAACAACAACAACGAGACTGAAACAAGCGTATTAATGAGAGAATTTGTCTGCAGCCATCCACTGAGAACACAAACACATTTAAACATGTTATGCTTGGAATAAGTCAGTGAATAGATGATCTGGAACCCTAGTAAAAATAATTTTTGGATTATCTTTATATATATAACAGCTTTTCAGAAAAGAAGTATCAGTTAGTCTTAGCAAATTGTATGCTTAGTTTACTAAGAGTTACCTGAATCCTGAGTAGTTTATTTCTCAAATTTCTTTGTTAGTCATAGTTTAAATTGATGAAACAGTTTTCTACTGAATAATAGAATGCGTCTTTTCCAGTGGTAAATCTAGAGGCTGAATGACTATTTTTATTGTAAATGGCCTAAATATGTTAATTTTAATGATAGAGTAAAAGAAATACAGATACAAGATGTCATGCTGGGTAAGGTGGAGGGTCAGAGAAAAAGAGGAAGATACCTAACGAGATGGATTGGCCAGGTAGCATCATTGATAAACTCAAGTCTGGCAGCGGTAGTGAGGTTGGCCCAGGATCCAACATTGTTTCGTTCTGCTGTTCATGGGGTCGCTATGAGTCAGTTCTGACTCAATGGCACCTGACAACAACAACAACAACAACAAAATATTTTCTAAGATTTCATTGTACTCACTGCTATGAAGATACATGCTATTTGTATATACATATATTAAATAGTAGTTTTAGAGAATAAGTATTATAACTTTGGAAGCTAACTTAGTTCTAAGCAGTATACATATATATTCTTTTCTGTTTTTGTAAGTGTAAATGGACAATTTGTAATTCTGCTAAAGACCTCTTCTTGGACAGGCTGGTTAGCAAATGATACATGTGGTACTGCAAAAACAAAAAAAAACTAAACTTATTCTTTTAAATAAATTCAAAGACTGTTTGTTTGTTCGATTGATTAGAAGAGAAGGTGAGATGACAATAACAAAAACTGAATGATGGTTTTTCTATCTTGTCCATTATGATATATGACAGAAAACCAGGCTATTATCAAAGAAGACTGGGAACTAGAAGAAGACTGTTGTCTTTGTACTATACCCATGGGAGGAGAAGAGTTATTCAGCTTGTCCCCCCTAAAACAAACAAACAAACAAACAAGCGTTTCTGAGGAGCAGCTGTTGAATTGATTCCAACTCTTGATGCCTCTATTTGATACAGAGAAGAAATCTTCCATCTGGCTTTCTTGGAATCAGATCATTAGGCCTTTCTAATAGGTCAGTTAAAATTTCCATCTGCTCAGTTTGTAGCTTAAAACAAACCTCTTATATCACCCAGGAAACTCAAACTTACCTTAGTCATTGCTTTATCACTGAGAGAAGTTGGATCTTTCGTTTTCACTAGTACAAAGTAACAGTGGGTGATTATCTGATGTTACTGAACCATTGAATCAGTAGAGTGATTCTACCGAAATGTGAATAAAAGAGCAAGGGTAAGAGGAGAAACCAGATTTGGGTGTGAGGCACAGGTTGCTTCGTTTTCATTCCATAGCTAAAAGAAACTGTTGGCTGCTTCATCCATGGTGATAGATAATGTGTGATAATAGGTGGAAGATAGGAGTCAAATCTTCCCTAATCTGGGGATGTTGCAGGGAACTCACTCAGAACTAATAAATGTCTTCCTTGAGGAATAGCCAGCATTGACATCATTAACCATTCAGTCTTTGTCAGATTAAAAATAATCACCAAAAAGCATATCAGTGTCACCACACTGATAATGTACAAGGAAGTAATTACAACCAAGTCAATGAAGGATGGATGATCAGTTGGCCATATCACACAAGGAAATGTGTTTGTCCTGTGTTTTCACTCTTATACGAGTGGAGTAAATGCATGAACAGGTATTAGGGACACTACTGACTGTACTATAGCACTGTGACCTCTAGTTTATCATCTGCTGGAAGCAGAGAAAAGAAATATAAAATGATATTTTAAAAGTAGCAGTACTAAGCCTTAAGGATTAGAATAAGATTTACAACTGAAAAAGAAAGCCTGACAAAAATATCAGAGAATACGACTGATATCAAAATAATCTGCTATTCAGAGAGTGAAATGAGTTGGACATGAAAAAGTGATTGCAATTCCTCAGAAAGTAAGAACTGCATCATGTTTAGAGATCAGGAGCAAAGATTTCTCGTTCAATGTATTGTATAAGTCAGATACACTTGTAAAAATAAGCTAGAGCAATACAGAAAAGAATACAATAGAAAGTGTAGGTTCTCTTAAATGAAAGAATGTTTAGAGATGAAATGAGGACATTGATGTCAGTTGCAAACATTTCTTCAGATTTTAGAATTAAAAAAAAAAAAAAGTATGATAGTGCTCTTCTGGAATGTATGCATAAAACCAATAACTTAAAATGGCTTTATATTAGTAATTGTGCCAAATTATTAACTTTTAAAAAGATATAATAATTTTCTCAAGAAGTCTACCCTAAAGGGCTGGCCCATCTGTTCTCTGTTAAGTGCTGTCGTGTTGATTCCGACCCTGTATAGGGCTTGCAATGAGTGTCTGGTGGGTTATAACTACCAACCTTTCAGTTAGCAGCCATCTGTTCTCTAAACAAAGATTATTTATTGCAAAATGGTTTATTTAACAACCATCCTCCTTTTATTGCTTTCTTCACTTCTATTAATACTATTCAATCATCTTGATTAGAATGTTGATTTTCTAATAGAATTCTGACAGAATCCACAATGTAAAATATTTTCATAAATATAAGTTGACTTTCCTTCTATTCCAAATTTTTATGTAGGCATGAAGTTGAAGTAGTTATGGGATTCCTTTATAACTCAACCATTTTGTGGTGGTAATAGTGTGCTGTGGAGCCAGTTCTGAATCCTGGGGACTCTATATAGATTTTCAAGGCTGTAAGTCTTTAAGCTCTGGTAGCGTAGTGGTTATGAATCGGGCTGCGAACCTTAAGGTCAGCAGTTCGAAACTACCAGCTGCTCCGCAGAAGAAAGATGAGGCTTTCTACTCCTTTAAAGAATTACACCCTCAGAAACCCTGTACATGGTTGCTATGGGTTAGAACCCACTCAACGGCACTTAACAACAACAACAAGTCTTTAAGAGAGCAGAAAGCCTCCTCTTTCTCTGGTGGAGCCACTGGTAGAGTTGAACTTCTGACTTTAACAGCCCAATTCATAACCCACTACACTACCAGTGCACCTTTACAAACTTGTTTTTTTGATTCATTTGTTGTTTCACTAAGAAAAAATATGCATTGTTGAAATTTGATCATGCAGATTTGTACCTAATCAGTTGTGTCCAGTATATAAGAATCTAATTTCCTCCAGTTTAGAAAATGTGTAAATGTTAATTTTTGTGTTTGTACATGCATGTGTGTATGTATGGTTTAAGGGAGATGCATGTAATTATTGCTTTATTGTTTGATTTTTAGTAAAACTTCAGCTATATTGATATTCATTGTTTTTTAATGTTAATATCACTTCATCAACACCACCAGGGGTTCTTTTTAATATAAAATATTCTGTATATATTATCAAATGGCAAAACAAATAGGAACTCTCTGAAAATTATCAGATAAGACGCTTGACTAGAGTGTGGCAGTACATATTGTAAAAATTGTTATCTGATTCTTACTATCTTTCCACATCTCTCACTAGTGTGAAGACTGACACTAATTGTCATTATCACTGACAGATCAGGAGGACTGTCCAGTTAAAGTGAGTGAACATGACATTTAGAATGCCACTTTCCAGTTCAATATCCTTCCCAGAAGGAAAGGGTCACAACAGATGCTTGGGAATTAACAAGTAGTAGGGAATCACTAGTGTAGGGAATCACAGAAAGGGAAGCTAAGCTTTGATACTTATCATATCATTATTGTTAATTTTTAGGTAAAGTTCTTAAGTGCTATGAAGTTGGCACCAACTCACAGTGACCCTGTATAGGGATTCTGAGGAATAGCTGGTAGATGAGCTACCAACCTGTGATTAGCAATCCAGTGTTTATCCTACAGCACCACACCAGGTATTTCTAAAAATATAAACCTAATTTTTGATGGAAGAGAAAAATCTCATCACAGTCAATAAGTCTTAAGAGGTTTCATGCTCCACTTTATAACAACTTGATTTTCTTTTTGTAGATTACAGATAAATAGTTTCATTATGACTTTGTATTTTCCTGTAAAGAATGTATTTAGATATCATGAGGATGAGTCAAAAATGATCTGTACTCAGATTAAAATGCCCGTCCATGACTGATGATGACAACATTGAGTGGGCATGTGAAATGATCCTGTTGAAGAGACAAGTGACAGATTTTGTAGCAAATCATTTGCAAATCAGCCATTGTACATCCTATAATAATAATAATCCACGATAGACTTGGGTTTCAAAAAGTTTGTGTGAGATTGGTATCAGAACAACTTACGGAAGAACATAAACAGAAGCATTTGAACATCTGCAAACAAAATTTGGACAGATACTTGACAAAAGGTAAAATTTTCTTTAAAAACATTATTACTGGTGACAAGACATGGATTCATCATTAGAAGCCCGAGAGTAAACAAGAGAGTATGGAATGGAAACATTCTCAATCACCAACCAAGAAAAAGTTAAAAAGTCAACCATCAGTTGAAAAATCGATGCTTACAGTTTTCTGAGATTCTGGGATTCTCAAAGGCCAATATTGGAATGCTATTAGGAAAAAGGTTCAACAATCAACAGTGCTGGTTACTGTGAGATACTCACTCAAGAGCTGAAGCTTTAACTTCAGATTAAACACAGAGGACTGTTATCCAAGGGAGCTGTGATCTTGACACTGCAAAAACTTTGCTTTGACGTGTTAAAGCATCCTCCCTGTAGTTCTGATCTTGCTCCATTATTGGACTTTCACCTGTTTGGTCTTCTGAAAGCAGCCCTTCAAGGATGGAGACTCACCTGTTATGAAAAAGCGAAGACAGAGGTGTATTTGTGGCTTGCAGCTCAGCTTAAAACATTTCTAAATAAGGGAATATGAAAGCTCGTTGAAAGCTTGTTCAAAGTGTATAAAACAAGGAGATTATGTCAAAAAAGGATGCACTTGTCTTTTCTAAAAATGGATTTAAATAAATTCTACAGTCAGAATGAGGATAATTTCTTACTAACACTCCTATAATGGAAACTGGTTCATACAAAAATGTACCTTTAAAATATAACGTCAATTTAAGAAACAAAAAACCCGCAAACTGTGACAACAGTTTTTGACACAGAACATAAACTCATAGTGTGCATGAACCATTAACTTATAGCATTCTAAAACTGACAGATGAACCTTTGAAATCATAAATGCTTTTCACCTTTACCACAGTCCAGAATTTTTTTTAAATCACATCCATGCATCCTTTAATGTTTTTCCACCTAACACTATGGTTTCTACTCTAT
This sequence comes from Chrysochloris asiatica, assembly GCF_000296735.1. NCBI lineage: Eukaryota > Metazoa > Chordata > Mammalia > Afrosoricida > Chrysochloridae > Chrysochloris > Chrysochloris asiatica. The sequence goes on from NW_006408549.1 coordinate 23,924,007, forward strand.
TATTAAGTGAAAGCTTTGCTCTTCAAACCCATTCATCTGTACCAGAGAAGAAAGACCTGGCCATCTGTTTCCATAAAGTTTACAGTCACAAAGAAATATGGAAAAGCCTAGACATCGGGTGCTACTCTACAACATCCCAAGTCAGAAGCCAAGTTTAACAATAAGTAACAAAAACATGGAGTCCTAGTGTGAAACTATTGGTTAGGCATTATCAGTTTAAACTACAGTTTGGTGGTTCAACCTCACCAGATGCTCCTTGGAAACCCAAAACATGGAGGGTTGCTATGAGTCAGAACTGTCTCAATGGTATTTGACAACAACAAAAACAAGAACATTCTGACACCCATGTCATGAGAGCTCAGTCCTTAATGTGATTGTTCTCCATTTTACTACATGAAGGTTAGCACTGTCATTATTTTCAGTTTTGTGCTTATTTTAAGTCCAGACATTGTTTGTCAATATTTTGTCTAGAAGAGTCACTCACAGTATGTGATACAGTATCAGGTACTTCTGGATATATAGTTTTTTCCTTTCTCTATGCTAGGAGTGGGGAACTTTATTTTCTGCCAGAGTTCATTTGCATATTTAAAACATCATTTCTGGACTATACAAAATTATCAACTTAAAAATCAGCCTGCTATATTTGGGCAAGCATTTAATTAATTCATCTTTGAGTCATGGTGTGAAGCTAGGGGATAATGCACTGGACTGTAAGGTCATCTTGAACCACAAGGTCAGAGGTTCAAATTCACCAGCTCCTCCTCAGAAACCCTATAAAGGGTCGAAATTGACTTGACAGCACCTGAAAACAAAAACAACCATGTGATGGCTGGAACTGTGGTTGTCTTGGCAAGGGCAGACCAAGTGATTTTGTGGGCTTTATATGGCCGGGAGGCCAGACGTTCCTCATTCCTGCACTACACTGATAACCAGCCTTCAATGCTTTTGTTGTTGTTAATTGCTATGGAATAGGTTCCAACTAATAGTGTTCAATCAATTATGCCCATCTTCTCCTGCTTAGTTGGAACATTTTACCAAGAAAAAATGCATATTTCATACCATGAAATGTTTATTTTAAACTTTAAAAATAGATTAAACTTCTATGTTGTTGTTGTTGTTATGTGCTGTGGAGTCTCTTCTGACTCATAACGACCCTTTACAGGGTTTCCAAGGCTGTAAATCTTTACAGGAGCAGAAAGCCTCATCTTTCTCCCACAGAACAGCTGGTAGTTTTGAACTGCTGACCATGAGATTAGCAGCCCGATTCGTAATGACTACGCTACCAGAGCTCCTTCTATGTTGTTGTTGTTGTTAAGTGCCGTCGAGTCGGTTCCGACCCATAGTGACCTTGTACAGGGTTTCCGAGGGTGTAAATTTTTATGGGAGTAGAAAGCCTGCTCTTTCTCCCACGAGCAGCTGGTAGTTTCGAACCGCTGACCTTAAGGTTCACAGCCCGATTCGCAACCACTACGCTCCTTCTATAGGCATTGTTAAATAAATAAGTACATTTTTCTCCATAGTCAAACACTGTTTTCTATAATTAACAAAAGAAAAAAAAAATCTTAATGTTAGCTAATAATTGTTTCATATTCAAATATTCTCAGTTGTCCTAAATGTGTTCTTTATGAATGACTTTTTTATATATATAAATGTTTTATTGTGAATTGTGTGATAGTTTACATGGGAGAACATTAGTTTTACATTCATTCTATCATACATCATTTCATTGCCATAGTTACCAGCCTATCCATACATCATCACCCAACCAATGGGTATACCCTGCCAGCCTGTCAGCCCCCTGCCCCCGGCCCCCAACGGTCCTCAGCACACAGTCCCTTTCCCTCTCTGGATCTCAAGTCCCTAGCCACTCCATCTCTCCATGTCATCTTCTGTGCCTCCATCTCAGGCCTCACTGTTTCTCTGGGTAGGGTCCTGCTCTCCACTCTTCTCCATTGATGGTCCCAGGGCCCTCCGCTCCTAGACTGAAAAGTTAATCACTCCCCTCCTTGGTATAAAATGCCTACTTTTACATTTCCAACCCTAACAATCAGTCCTGATAACAATTATTCACTATTGCATCACAATAGACCCATTTGCATTTCATTTCATCAGCCCTTCCTGTACAAGCTAGATACTATTCACTGGAGACTCTACCTTCCTCCATGCCCTCTGGATCTAGGTTCCCTCTTGAAAGCTTGTAAGCTAGTCACTTCTTGCCTTTGTATCCCTCCCCCCATTTTGGGTAGCCAATGTCCAAGTTGTCCATCCCTGTCTACTCTTTGTGTGGAGGGAGTGGGAATAATTCTTGTAGCAAGGATTTGTTTCCTGTTTTGAGCTACTGCATTTATAGGTGTAGGTCAAGTTTATCAAATTGTGTCAGATGATGCTTTTTTCCTCTTCTTTCTTCTTTGGGTTGAGCTCCGATCATCCAGTCATTGAAGCCAGGTCAAGTGGGTATCATCTGCAGGTGTGGGTGTTTGTGTGTCTGTCAGCCCTCTTCTTCTCAGCTGGCTACTTCGCTCTCCACTCTAGTTCTCTGTGGCTGTGTCATTGACTCTGAGCCTGAGTCCCCAGGTTTTGTTACACTGCTGGCCGACCAGTTCTCCACCCAGGTTCACAGGATTCTGCTGAACTTTGTAGGGCTTAGCTCGCCGCTTCATTGATGTTCTTCCCTCACTTCCCCTTAAGGGTGACATGCGTGGTCGCCAGTCAGAGCGTGTATTCCCATTGCATCTTAGTCTTGGAAGAGGATTTGCACTGAGAGGATTTGCACTTGCCTTGATGTCTCCTGAGCAAGCAACTTGCTTGTACTTGTAGTAACAGTCGTACTACTCTTATTGTTTTGTATTTTTCCTGTAGGTATTTCTTTTAAGAAATATGTTCTGGTTATCTAGCTGCTCCAGGCTGGTCTGCTCGTCCTTCTAAGTGGAAAATTTCCTGTCTCTGAAGATTTGGATGTGGTTCAGGCTTCCACCTATAGTCTTATGTAATGCAGCAGCTCCACAGGAAACCTTCTTCACTGGACACATTGAAGCACCATTTTAGGTATTCCAATCAGTTATAGGCAGTATGAATGACCTTTGCAAATACGAATAAACCCAGCATTATACACTGTATCTAATTATTAACAGATGTTTCTAGCCTTTTCTTCCTATTTTGAGTTGCACCACACTGGCAAATAAATGTCCTGAAAGGTTTGCTCCATTCACGTCATTAAGGTCAATTACTTAGCGCTATGGGTTAATGTGCCAGACTGTAAAGCCATTTAACTGCAAGGTCGGCCATTCAAACTCACCAGCTGCTCCTTGGAAACCTTATACAGGATTACTATGGGTCAGAATTGACTCGACGGCAATTAATAACAACAAACTTTGAGAAAGCATCTCTTCCCCAGTCACATTTTGAGTGCCTTCCAACTTGAAGGACTCATATTCTGACACTATGTCAGACAATGCTGCATGGCAATTTCTAAAGTTTTCAGTGGCTAAACATTCAGAGTCAGCCTCTGCTTCCTAGTCTGTCTTTAGTTTGAAAACTCTACTAAAATCTGTCCACTGTGGGTGACACTGCTGGTATTCAAAATAAAGGTGGCATAGTTTCCAGCGTCATAGCAACACTCAAGTCACCACAGTACAACAAACTGACAGATGAGTGATGGTTATCTACCTCAAGAGGCTTTCAATGTCACAGTTATTTTTTTCATGGCACTGTTTTATTGAAGACACTAGATTTTTCTGATTGCCCCCTGGAGTATTATTTGGCTTGTTCTTTGCTCTCCTACATTTCATTGGTAGAAAATAAAGTTTGGATAAAATTATGTTTGAAAACCTGATACGTGACATTTTGTACTTTATCATTCTTAATTTTAGGAGACACATAATACTAATAACCCTATCAGTCCTGCTTTTAGGGTGGTCCTGGGTTAACTATGTTATACACGTATTTAGCTTTAATTTACAGTTATGTTTTTCACTTAACTTCATTCTTGATCATTTTTATTAGGTATAGAATTTTAGTCAGATTTCTATTTTCTTCCCCTTTTAAAGATACTATTCAATTCTCTGCTGGTGTTTAAATTCTTTTAATCTGATGTTCTGCCTCTGTGTGTAATTTCTCTCTCCCTTCTGGATGCTTTTAAGATCATCAGTTTCTTGTGTTCTGCACGTAGACTATGAAATCTGGGGATATAAGGATTTCTTTGTATTTATTTATCGTGTTTGAGATTTGTTGTTTTGTCTGCATGTGAGGATTCCTTCTATAAAATTCTCAGCTGTTATCTCTTTCATTATTTTCTTTTCATTAAAAAAAAATTTCCGGTTTGCAATCCAACAGAGATAAAGAGATCTTTACAATCTGTCTTTTACCAACCTTTTACTTTTTCCATCTTTTTACATCATACACCTCTGATCTGTTTTTTAGTTCATGGTTTTCTGCAATTATTTTTTGGAGTGGTAGGATCAACTTTGGACTTTCAACCACAAGGTTGAAAACACACCAGCTTGTCCTCAGAAACTCTACACAGGGTGACTATGAGTCGGATTCGACTCAACAGCACTTAATATCAACAGCATTACTCACCAGATTTTTAGTCACTTTTCCAAGTTCCGGGTCATTGGAATAATAATAAATCTTATTTTTTATAAATGTTGTTTGGCTACCTCTCATTCTCCAGGTCTTTGCATTTACTGTTTTCTCTACTTGGGATTTTTTTCTCTCAGACATCTAGAAGATCGGTGTTTGCTTAAAATGCACATGTGACTACCCTAACTTAAATTCCCAAAATATCTTCCAACATTTCATATATTCCCACTCTGCTTCTACTTTCCCCTTAGCCTTTATCATCTAAAATTCTCTATATTTTTTTCAAAAGTTCATTGCCATTCAGTAGATTCTGATTCATGGTGAACCCATGTGTTATAGAATAGAACTGCTTTATGTGATTTTCTTGGTTTTAATACACATGAATGAAAGCAAGTTGCCAAGCCTTCCTTCCATGGCACTTCTGGGTGATTTTGAACAACCAAGTTTTAGGTTATTGTTGTTGTTGTT
>NW_006408549.1:23929650-23930192 GCF_000296735.1 Chrysochloris asiatica
CATAAACAGATCCATTTAAAAAATTCACTCATGTATGTTTTTACAGGAATCCATTTTCTCTGCATATTTAGAGTAATTCTTTGACATTACAGAATCCTTTGGCATGTTCAGTCTCTTATATGTTTTTCATTGCTGGTTCCTATCGCTGTTTTTATCTAAAATAAGACTTTGCATTTGTAAATTTATAATTTATAATTTATCTTGTCCTTACCCCTAACCACATTCCCAAATAATTCAAGTTTCACCTAGAGCTATTGCCAGTATGCTCTTTTTAGATATTAAACTGGAATACGAGAAAACGTACTTGTTGTGGTTAAGTACTGTGGAGTCAGTTCCGACACTTAGTGACCCTGCACAGGATTTCTGAGGCTGCAAATCTTGACAGGAGCAGAAAGCCTCATCTTTCTCTGGCAGAACAGCTGGTAGTTTTGAACTGCCGACTTTGAAGTTAGCAGCCCGATTCGTAACCACTACACTATCAGAACTCCTTAAAGCTATTGCCAGTATCCTCCCTTTAGATATTAAACCGAAATACAAGATGT
>NW_006408549.1:23930668-23931557 GCF_000296735.1 Chrysochloris asiatica
ACAAATATAATATAGGGGAGTCCTGGTGTGGTGCTATAGGATAAGCACCAGACTGCTAACCTGAAGGTTAGCGTTTCACACATACCAGTTGCTCCTTAGAAACCCTATACAAGGTTGATATGCATCAGAATTATGGACCTGGTGGCACTTAACAGCAACAGTGTATAATTCAGGGTACTGATCTGGCAAAGCAGTACTGATATGTGCAAAGACAAATATGACTCAACCTCAAAGATGCTGAGTGAAACATCGGGAGTTTCGGTGAACATGATACTTCTTGCCCACTTACTTCTTTTTCTCAGTGTTTCTATGGTCTCAGTGGGACATTAAAACATTTGTTGTCCTCATATTCAAGCTACAGCTGTTGTTAGTTGACATCAGGTTGCTCTAATTCATGGTGACCCTATGAATTAGAAAGCAAAGGCTGCCTGCTCCTGTATCATCTCCCAAACATGCTTGAGTCCTGTGCTATGACCACTGCATGTTTTGAGTGACATCCAACATAAGGGCTTATCTCCCAGCAATATTGACCAATATTCTATTATGATCAACAGAGTTTTCACTGGCTAAGTTTTGTGAGTAGATAGCCAGACTTTTCTTCCTATGTCTATTTCTCTGGTGAGTCCTGGTGTGGTGCTATAAGATAAATCCTGGACTGCTAACCATAGCGTTGGTGCATCAAAGACACCAACTGCTCCTCAGATGCCCTATACAGGGGTCATTATGATTTGGAACCGACTCGATGACACTTGTTGTTCTTGTTGTTAGGTGCCATCGAGTCGGAACTGAATCATAGCGACCCCATGCACAGCAGAACGAAACAATGTCAAATCCTGGGACAACGTCACTACCGCTATCACATTTGATGCCGTCAGTGATGCCACCTGGC
>NW_006408549.1:23941550-23952281 GCF_000296735.1 Chrysochloris asiatica
AGTTATAGGCTGAAGACAGACTTACAAGCTTTCTCTAATCATGTTTCCCGACATTCCTTTCTATCCCAGTCAAGTGTCTATTTTACAATAGAAGGCAAGGAAAACCAATATACATAATAGAGTCAAGCATCTTAGTATTATTTCCCCTCTTCAAACTATACCTTGATCCCTGCATCACAGAGCCCTGTTGTTCCAAGTTTGAGCATGAAGACTCTATCCCGTTTAACCCATGCAAACCTGTCTAGAGCCATCCATAAGTTGACTGAAGAAAACGAGTTATTTGTCAGTCCTAAGCAAAGAATGGCCTTCTGGTGTGGTGCTGTAAGATCAGCACTGGACTGTGAACCACAGGTTCAGCAGTTCAAACCTATCATTTCCTCCTCAGAAACTCTATACCAGGTTGCTATGAGTCAGAACCAATTTGATGGCACTTAACAACAACAACAAAGCAAAGAATATTTGAGTCACGATGGAATTTAAAATTAAATGCAGGTGAAATAATCACTAAAATGCTGAGTTTTTAGGTTTTCAGACATTAAAATTTGAAATCCATTTCTATTGAGTTGACTCCAACTCCTGGCGAATACATGTGTTATAGAGTAGAACTGAGATCCATAGGGTTTTGTTTGTTTGTATTTTGGGCGGGCTATAATCCTTATGGAAACATAGCTCTAGGTCTTTCTTCCATGAAGCAACTGGATAGGTTCAAACAACAAACACTTTGCTTCATAGTTGAGCAAAAACTATTTGTACCACCCAAGGACATGTTTGCAAATATTAATTAACATTTCAAATGTATTTATGAATCTCAGTGTTTTCAGCTTCAAGTTATCCTGTATAGTAGTATGTGGCTATGCTTTCAAAAAGGAACCCTGATGGTGTAGGGTTGACGAGTTCAGCTGCTAACTAAAACCTTGGCAGTTCAAATTTAGCAACCACTCTGGAAGAAAGATATAGCAGTCTGTTTCTGTAGAGATTACAACAACAGAAGGGCACTTCTATTATGTTCTATAGGGTCACTATCAATCAGAATCAATGAGTTTGGCAACAATGGGTTTGCTTTGGTTTGTTTTCAAGAAACCAAACTTATCTACTTCTCACGTATTAACTATCTAGTTGTCTGATATTTCACATTCATGAAAGAAAATCTATTTCAGATGCTTACTGCATCATTCAATATTTTGACAATAGAATCATTCAATATTGCAACTGTAGGCTTGAATTTTCTCTTCCTGCATTTCTGCTTGAAGTATTCTTCCCTTTTGGTTTTCTTTGCATATTTAACTGTAATAATTTACTTGGTTTTCTTGAACTGTCCTATTAAATTATCTATTCATCACTTATTCCAGTCACTTTACTTTCTCTATGTTCAAGAGCAATTTTCAGATCTCTTCTGACATCCCTTTTGGTCTTTCCTGTATTTTTATGATCTTTTCTTTCTTTATGTTTGATGTTCATGATACTATCCCATAACTCCTCTGGTGTTCAGCCATTAGTGTTTAATGTGTAAAATCTGTTCTTGAGATGGTCTCTAAATTAAGGTAGGATATACTCAAGGTTTTATTTTGACTCTTGTGGACTTGCTTTAAATGCCCATAGGATTTTATTTTGTGTAATCTTTACAGCAGTTTGCAGATCTTTTTTCTGTGGGTGGCCCCTGAAGTCTATGAGTACTTGCATTGAATTACGGAACCCTGTAATGTGGATGAAAATACTGAGGGTTGCTGTGGATTAATGCGCTGGAGTGTAAAGTCTGCTTGATATGCAAAGTGGTGGCTCAAGCTCACCAGCCATTCCTCAGAAACCCTATTAGTTTGCAATGGGTCAGAAATGACTCAATGACACATAACAACAACAATAATAGCACCTTAGAAAAGTCAGAGATTTAGTGTATCTTTGGCCTCCACCTATGGAGAGACCATCTTCATGCTGATCATTCTAAAAAAAAAAAAAAAAAAATTGGTTGCAGGATTAAACACAAGTTGCTTGACATCGTGAGCCTTGGGATTCTGTTAAGCCAAAGATTGGCATCTGTGTTCCTTCAGCATACTATACTGTTTACAGTCATTATTAACGATAGGGTAAAAGGAAACGTAGAATTGTGGGAGAAATTAATCCTATTTACTTCTGAAGTGGAATTGACTTTAAAATGAAATGAAAAAGTATTCACTTCTTTAGGTGGAATAAGAAGAGTTCATGAAAGGCACTTTATCATGGACATCTCAATAGTTTTAGACATAATTTTAGCACACTGATGACGCTGATGACTGTCCAGCTGATTCCAAGTCATAGGAACCCTATGGTTGTTGTTAAGTGCCATTGAGTTGGTTCCATCTAATGGACCCTGTATAAAGTTCCTGAGGATGGATTTTCATCTTTGCTGAAGCAGAAAGTTTCATCTTTCTCCTACTGAGTGGCTGGTGGGCTTAAATCACCAACTTTGTGGTTCATAGCCCATTGCTTATTGTATAGAACCACCCTATAAGACAGAGTGTAACTGCTTCATATGATTTTCAAGGCCATAAATCGTTCTCCCACAGAACAGCTGTTTCGAACCAGGTGGGTTAGAACCACTGTTTAGTTAGCAGTCAAAGTTTAACTCACTATGAAACCAGATCTCCTTAGACAATTTGTTGTTTAAAATATGCTATGAGGATTATTCTTCTAGAAAATCATATTAGGTAGATATTCATATTTTTATTTTAGGTTGCAGAAGTTAAGGCTCAAAGATGTAAATCTGAAATTCCAAAAGACAGGCACATAGTCTGATAATTTAGGCCTTGGTATAGCACTGTACCACCAATCATCTGTCAGTTTGTCATACTGTGGTGACTTGTCAGTTGCTGTGATTCTGAAAGCTATGCCACCAGTAATTTAAATACCAGCAGGGTCTCCCATGGAGGACAGGTTTCAGATTAGCTTCCAGACAAAGACTGACTAGGAAGCAGGAATGACAAACTACTTCCAAATATTTACTCAATGAAAACCTTATAAATTGCAGAGAAACAATGTCAGATATAGTGCCAGAAAATGAGCCCCTCAGGTTGAAATACACTCAAAATGCAAGTGGGAAAGAGCTGCCTCCTCAAAGTAGAGTTGATCATGACAATGAGAATGGAATAAAGCACATGAGAGAAAAGCCCGTGGAACCTTCATTTGCTGATTGGGCACAACTCAAAATCAAGAGAAACAGCTGTAAACATCCATTGAAAATCAGAACATGAAATGTACAAAGTATGAATCTGGGAAAATTAGAAGTTGTCAGAAATGAAATGGAATGCATAACCAACAGTATCTTAGGCATTAGTGTGTTGAAATGGACTGGTACTGACCATTTTGAATCTGAAAACCACAGGGTTTACTATGCAGGGAACGACAAATGGAAGATGAATGGTGTTGCATTCATTGTCAAAAAGAAGATATCCAAATCAGTCATGATGTACAATGCTGTCTGTGATAGGATAATATCCATGCACCTACAGGGAAGACCAGTTAAAACCACTATTATTCACATTTACACATCAACCACTAAAGCCAGTGAGGATGAAATAGAAGAATTCTACCAACTTTTTCAATCTGAAATTGATCAAACATGCAATCAAGATGCATTGATCATTACTGGTGATTGGAGTACAAAGGTTGGGAGCAAAGAGGAAGGATCAATAGTTGGAAAATATGGCCTTGGTGATAGAAATTATGCTGGAGATTGCATGATAGAATTCTGAAAAACCAATGATTTGTTCATTTCAAATACCTTCTTTAGAAAGCATAAGAGATGACTATACACATGGACCTCACCAAATAGAGTACATAGAAATCAAATTGACTACATTTACGGAAAGAGACGATGGAAAACTCTATAACATCAGCGAAAACAAGGCCAGGTGCAGACAGTGGAACTGACAATCAATTACTCGTATACAAGTTCAAACTGAAGCTGAAGAATATGAGAGTCAAAATATGACTTTGAATATATCGCACCTGAATTTAGAGATCATCTGAAGAACAGATTTGATACATAAAACACTAAAGACCGAAAACCAGAAGAGTTGTGGGCTGACATCAAGAACATCATACATGAAGAAAGCAAAAAGTCATTGAGAAGAAAAGAAAAAGGAAAAGGTCAAAATGGATGTCAGAAGAGACACTGAAACTTGCTCTCCAGCGTAGAGATGCTAAAGCAAAAGGAAGAAATGAGGAGGTCCAAGAGCTGAACAGAAAATTTCAAAGATCAGCTCAAGAAGATAAAGCCAAATATTACAACAAAATGTGCAAAGATCTGGAATCAGAAAACCAAAAAAGAACACATTTAGCATTTATCAATCTGGTGAAACTGAAGAAAAAATTCAAGCCTTGACTTTTGTTACTGAAGGATTCTCTGGGCAAATTATTGAATGATGCAGAAAGTATCAAGAGAAGATAGAAGGAATACACAGAGTCACTGTATCAAAAGGAAATGGTTAATGTTCAACTGTTTCAAGAGGTAGCATATGATCAAGAGCCAATGACACTGAAGGAGGAAGTCCAAGTGCATTGAAGGAATTGGCAAAGAGCAAGGCTCCAGGAATCAATGGAATTTAAATTGAAATCTTTCAAGAAAGTGATGCAGCACAGGAGGCACTAACTCATCTATGCCAAGAAATTAGGAAGACAACTATCTGGCCGACTGATTGGAAGACATCCATATTTGTGCCCATTCCAAAGAGAGGTGACCCAATGAATGCAGAAATCATCAGACAATCTCTTTGATATCCCATGCAAGTAAAGTTTTATTACAGTTAATACGGAAATGACTGCAAGTATACATTGAAGAGAATTTCCAGAGGTTCAAGCCAGATTCAGAAGAAGCCATTGAACAAGGGATATCAACTGATGTTCAACTGATCTTGGCTGAAAGCAGAGAATATCAGAAAGATGTTTACTTGTGCTTTATTGACTACACAAAGGCTTTCAATTGTGTGGATCATGACAAGCTATGGACAACATTGCATAGTTTGAGTATTCCGGAACACTTCATTGTGCCCATGAGGAATCTGTACCTGGACCAAGAGGCAGTTCTTTGCACAGAACATGGGAACACTGAATGCTTTAAAATTAAGAAAGGTGTGCAACAAGGGTGTATTTCTTTCACTATACTTATTCAACCTGTATGCTGAGCAAATAATCTGAGAAGCTGGATTATATGAAGAAATGCGTGTCATCAGGATTGTAGGAAGACTCAGTAACAACTTGCGATATGCAGATGATACAACCTTGCTTGCTGAAAGTGAAGAGGACTTAAAACATTACTGATGGAGATCAAAGAGTACAGGCTTCGGCATGGATTACACCTTAATGTAAAGAAAACAAAAATCCTCACCACTGGACTAATAAACAACATTCTTCTAAATGGAGAAAAGATTGAAGTTGTCAAGGACTTCATTCTTCTTGGACCAACTATCAACACTGATGGAAGCAGCAGTGAAGAAATCAAATAACATATTGCATTGGGCAAATCTGCTTTTTAAAGTGTTGAAGAGCAAAGATGTCAGCTTGAAGACTAAGGTATGCCTAACCCAAGGCATGGTATTTTCAATAACCTCATATTCATGTGAAAGCTGGACAGTAAATAAGGAAGACCATAGAAGAATTGATGCATTTGAGTTATGGTGCTGGAGGAGAATATTGAAAGTGCCATGGGCTGCCAAAAGAACCAATAGATCCATGTTGAAAGAAGTGCAACCAGAGTGCTCCTTGGAGGCCAGGATGGCCAAACTTTGTCTCTTATATTTTGTCCATATTGTTAGGAGGGACCAGTTGCTGGAGAAGGATATCATGCTTCGAAAGGTGGAGGGTCAGAGAAAAAGAGGAAATCCCCCAACAAGATGGATTGGCCAAGTGGCAGCATCGATGGACTCAAGCGTGGCAACAATAGTGAGGTTGGATCAGGATTGGGCAGTGTTTCATTTTGCTGTGCATAAGGTCGCTATGAGTCAGTACTGATTCGATGGCACCTAACAACAACAATGGCACTGTAGGATAAGCACTGGATTTCTAACCACAAAGGTTGGCTATTCAAACCCACCAACCACTCTTCAAAAACACTACATAGGGTAGCTATAAGTCAGAACCTACTCAACTGCACTTAACAACTATCAGTTGGTTTGTTCATTAAAATTATTAGTTCAAAAACCTTTCTATTCACATCCTTGAGATACATTTTCAAGAGTATGAATCTGTCCTTGGTCTGCTCCTAGTTTTAATGCTGATTCTTTTAGTTGGTTCTTAAATGCAGATTGTTCCCTGAGTACAGATTTAAGCTATGTATGTTATTGAGAGGTGAAAGAGGAAATTGTCTTATCTTTTCATTTCTCCCTAGGAAATGCACAATTTAGTTAAATCACAAGAGGGGTACTGATATCACTACTACACATGCCTCACACAGTATCATATGTAAAGCAACAATTAATACATACTTTTGAAAATTATCAGTGCATATATGTTTAAATATAAAGAAAAACCTTACTGGAATTTCACAGTGGTAATTTCATTGATAAACGAATGGTATTTTCAAAAGTCTTGGTGAGTAACTAATTAGATTTTTGAAAGAAAGTTAAGCAATTTGAAATAGTTATGCTGTGGTTTATGGATATTATTATTGCTGTTATTACTTCTGATAAAGCATTAATTTCATGGTACTAGAATAATTGTGGATGGTAGGATACATTTGCTAAGAATTTATTTGTTAGTTCATTGACCCCTGCCTATCACTATTCTGAATTGAAATTAGCCAAGAAAAAGAAGTAAAACAAAAAACATAGTCGTTTCTCCTGTAAAATTAACTTACACCCTTATCCTTTTTCTATCAAAGTTAAAACCATCTGCCCTGTAGTTGTTATTATTGTTACGTATTGTTGAGTCAGTTCTGACTCACAGCAACTCTGTTTAGAGTTTCCAAGTAGTGGATGGTGGGTTTGAACCACTGACCTTGTGGTTAGTAGTCCATTGCTTATCCTACAATGCTGCACTAGGAAAACTTAAAATCATAAATAGTAAAGTTGTTTATGAGTTAGTTCTATTTTCTTTTACTTTTGGGGTTTTACTTTCCTTTTTAAAAATTTTATCATTTCCTTCAATTTTTCATATACTTTTTTTTTCTTTATACCATAGCGTACTTCCTAATTCCTTCTCTAGTTAACTATTTTCCATTAGAATACCAGTTTCTAACATCAGAGTACTTGCAAAACATACTGTACTTTTAGACATTCAGGGTTAATATTATCAATTAATAACTGGTAATGTTTGATAATATATGAAACTTATAAGAATTAATATACCCTGATGTACATAAGATCCTTTTCTCCTGTTTACCATCAGTTAATAAATGCATTACCATACTCTGTTTTTGTCCTAGAGTCTTGAAATTATCAACACAGCTTTCAACAGTGTACAATATTCTCAAATATTAATTTCCTTGGAAAGCATGTTTCAATATTTCATTATATTAATGAGTAACATCAGGCTAAAAGTAGTTCTATGACTTTTTGTGGTGATATTTAGTCAATCTAAAATTTAGCAAAACACCAATTAATCTTCATATTTCTCCTCATAGAAATACTTTCAATCGAGCTGGACATTTTTCTGAGCTATTTAGCTTCATTTATAGCAAAATATTTTCAGATGTTCTAAGCTTTCAATAATTTTACGTATATCTTTTTTGTGGATTGGTTATGGAGGAAATCATAACTCATAAATATGCAGGTAATCTCTTGATTTGAAGTTCTTTCTAAACACTCTAATATCCACTTTGAATTCAGAACATTGGTCATGATTATATGTACTTATGAATGTGTTGACTTGGCAATAAAATTAAATATAAATTATTACACAGTAATACAATGATAGAACCTGGGAAAATTTCCAGAAAGTATATTTGTTCAATTTTTAAACTTCACTGGTTCAAATAAATATTTTCTACAAAGCTGTGTCTTTGAAGGTTTTAATGAATAGCTTTACTATAATATGATTTCAATTTTAGCTACCATAAATTAATATTTAATAAAGTTTTGTTATTGTCATTGGGTGCCATTGAGTCAGTATCAGTTTAAGGACTAAGGTGTGCCTGACCCAAGCCATGAAATTTAGATAGTTAATAAGGAAGACAGTAGAAGAATTGATGCATTTGAGTTATGGTGTTGGAGAAGAATATTGAAAGTGCCATGGGCTGCCAAAAGAACCAACAGATCCATGTTGGAAGAAGTGCAGCCAGAGTGCTCCTTGGAAGCCTTTATCTCGCATACTTTGGACATTTTCAGGAGGGACCAATCCCTGGAGAAGGATATCATGCTCTTCAACTAATTGCAAGTGCATAATTTAAAAAAGAAATTCCCATTCAAGTCATTACATTAATATTAAGAAATAGATGAAAAAAAGCAAGCAAGCAAATAAAAGTATTTTTATTATATCCAATATTTCCTTTTGACTAATGGAAAAGAAGCAAGTTAGGGTAAGACAAAGTATAGTGGATCATTAAAGGATTAAAAATAGTTTATTAAGTGTATGATGGTTTCTGGAACTCTTGATTCCTGTCTGTTCTTACCAGCTCTCCAATAATATAAGGGACTATAGTCAATTCATAGAAGGTGCTTGGAGCCAAGACTCATAGATTTTAAAATCTGTTCCACTTTTCTGTCAAAATATTTCCCAATTTCTTATAGTCTTAGAGGAAAGATAGACCTTGTCCTCTCTTATTGCAGTGCCAATCCTGTACTAGAATTACCTATTAAAATTAGTATCTACACCAACTAACCTCCTCTTTTCATCTAAACAAATATTCATAATAGAAAAAAACAAAAGAATAATTTACTTAAACTTTTAGAGTCCTGATGTGGGGCTACAGGATAATGTACTGGACTGCAAGGTCAATTTGATTACATCATTGTATTTGATTGACAGCTTTGCTTGAAAGATGATTCTTTGTTAACGGTTCTTTTCTTACAGGGTTTTATGTCTCCCCATTGCCTTCATGCCTGCATGGTTTCTGCTGAGAGATCAGAGCTTAATCTGATTTGCTTGCCTTGTAAATAATACTTCACTTTTCCCTAGCTGCTTGCAGGATTCTCTCCTTGTCTTTGATTTTAGAGAGCTTAATTAAGATATGTGTTAATGGTTTTCTTTTAGGATCTATCCTTCCTGGGATTCATTCAGCTTCTTGAATACTTACCTTTTCATCCTTCAGGATGTTAGGGAAATTTTCTTCCAGTAGCTATTCAACTATCTCCTCTGTGGTCTCCTGTGATCCATCTTGTTCTAGGACACCAATAGCCCTCAGGTTACTCCTCTTCATATTATCCCACATGGATCTTGGACTTTCTTCAGATATTTTTATTATTTTCTTGTTTGCTCTTCTTAGCATTATTGAGAGATTTGTCAGGAAGCTCACTGGTTCTCGCTTCTGTCTCTTCTCTTCTACACCTTTGCACTTTTATTGTATTGTCTATTTCTGATATTTTATTGTTAATCATTTGGACCTCTTTTTGTAGGTTTTGAAGTGTTTCCAATGCTATTCTATCTTATTTGATTGTTCCTGTAGCACTTTCCTTACTTCTTCCATATTTTCCTCAACTCTTCTGTGGAACATTTAGATGTACTTCTATATCATCCTCCTGAATTTCTTATCAGGCAGTTCCAAAACCTGCTCTCCATCTAATGGGAATTCTTGGTCTACCTCCAGCTCATTTGTTTTGGCTACTCTATATAGTCTATGGACATAAGCTGAGATTTTTCTGGTTTTCTTTTTTTTTGGGGGGGATGGACATTTTCAATAATTACATATATATTCAATAACTAGATTATTGCATGTTGGTGTATTATTAAGCTTCCTAATTGCCTCCTGGTAGACGTGACCAGAAGATTGGCTTCCCTTTTAACTTCTCTTATTACTCAACTCAGAGGAATTTTAGGAAGTGTTGGCTATCTGTGCTGCTCTGGTGCATGGAAGCTTGTATTGGCTCTTATCTGGATGGTAGGATTTTATAGGGTATGATTGTAGCTTGACTATATGACTGCAATTGCTGTCTTGGGTAATGAAAGGAGAGAAAAAGCTGCCTCCAAATAACAGATTGGACACTAAGGTCTATAATCACTACATACACACACACACACACACACACACACACAAATGTAGCAAGATAAAAGTAAGACTTTAAAACCACCTTTCAGGCTTCTTGTCTTAAAGGCCACCTGAACAATTTCAAGATGTTTGGCCTCTTTCCTTTTTTGGCCTCTCTCACCTCTCCTCAAGCCCATTCACATGTTTCTTCTAGTGAGAAAAGCCCAGGACTGGCCAGAGCCATTTTGGAAGACCCTCCTGTTTTAAACTGTTCCTTTGGACTTCTCCCTCTTCTTTGAATCTGGGCCCACTGATATTTATTGAGCAGATTCATGTGTGTGTATAGTAGAGCCCTCTGGGGCCAGGATGGGGGGCAATGTTCACTTGCTCAAGCACTCCCTATAGTCACCAGAGTGGAGGTGTACAGACAGAGAAAGATAAAAGAACAGAAAAAAAAAAAAGTGCACACCTTTATCTCTGACAGTTGGTCAGACCTCTGTGATGGGAGTTATTTCTTGATCTTGTATCTTTTTCTTCCCACTCAAGATGGTTGCACTGGGACTTGCTGGTGGCTGCAAATCAGAAAACACCACTCTGGTAGCGTAGTGGTTACGAATCGGGCTGTGAACCTTAAGGTCAGC
>NW_006408549.1:23952436-23956501 GCF_000296735.1 Chrysochloris asiatica
TTGTAAATATTCCTTTATATGTAGTTCAGAGTTCCAGGACTATCCCCTGAACCTGCTTTGTTTGCTATTCTATGTTTTTATTGGAAGAAGTCTGCACGGTGCCTCTGCAAGTTCAATTTGAACCACAAGGTCAGCAGCTCAAATTCACCATCCACTTCTCAGGAATCCTATACAGAGTCACTATGATTTAGAACCAACTCTATGGCACTTAAAATATACAACAACAACAAATTACTTAGAACAAGCATTCTTGCTTTGTAAAGTTATTAAATATTTATTTGGGAAGATAGAATATATAAATATAAGTAGGGCACTTATTAAGAGTGTAGTAAATACCTAGACAAAGATTCATTCAGGTTTGTGAAGTATTGATGTAAGGGATTTTGTTGTTGCTTTTGGGAGATACTAAAATTTTAAGTGGAAGAGATAAGTTAGGTTTAGCTTTAAGTTTGTTTATCTTTAAGTCAAGCAAAGCTAATTGGCTAGTTATTTTAATACTTTATAATAACATGAAATACGTTTCTAAAATTAAGCAAATTTTGTACCCATTCAAATGTTCACATGTGAATTACTTTGATCACAGCAGGAACATGAACTCCTTGAAGATCAAAACTGAGTTTTATTATCATTGTGTCTATTATTCCTCGAGTTGACTATGTTGTAGAGGAAGCATTTGAACCTAGACCATAAATATCATATCACCTAGTCCATATTAGTAGTAATTATCTTATTTATTAGATAGCATAAAGGAAAATTAATTACAAAATGACTCATTGAATTATTTTTAATTATACTCTTTCTAGCCATAAAGAATACATAAACAAAGGAGAAAACATCTATATAAAGTGAATTGTTCTCTGTGACAACTGAGTGGTCTAAAAAATATTCTATAAAGAGAAAAGAAAAATGACAAGTTATGTGTTTCTTTATTACTTATTTCAAAATAATAGAATGTTTTGAACATTTAAAATATTAATCCTAATAGTGTATTTTTTTTCAGATCATCATAGAAGTTGTATGAAATAATTATGATTACAAATACAATGTTTCATGAAATGCAATGTTCACAGGATTGTTAAAAAACAAAAGACACTAATCATACATCCCATAGCCCTCTTCACTCAGCTAGGTCTGATAATTCATTGCAATGACCACACAGAACACAGACATCATACTTACAATTACATGGTTTATTGGGGAAGTTAACAGATTTCAATTAGGGTCAGTAATATTCAGGGCACAGTTCTTCCAGTCAGGGCTGTCTCTCCTCAGGCTCCTTTCTGGCCCTCAGCCCTTTGGCCTGGCATCTGCCCTGCTCCAACAACATTAAATAGCTCCTTTAGTGCTGCTGATAAATATCCACAGGACACACCACTCTACCCTAAACCTCAGCATGAAGGCACATAGCTCTAACTCTATGGTTCAGCAAACCATATGGTTTTCCCAGTTAAATGTCTGGAGACACTCCAGTTCGCCTCCTGCACAAAGTCACCCAGCTTTAATTGCTCTGTGGGCTAAGAAGTCCACTTCTCTGTCTCTTGTTCTGGCTCTTGGTTCTGCTGCTTCTCTGCCACTCTTCCCTGAGTAGAGGAGGTTCAATGCACAATAATTTCTGGTTTCAAAGGAGTCATTGCACTCCTAGTTTTCTTCCTTGATGGTAATGAAATTCCCACTTCTGCTTCTGAGATGACTTATTTTATACCAATATTAGAGTTTCAAGTTTTCACAATTAACCCTGTTAAAAATCACTCTTAGTTGAATCATACACTCCATCAACATCTTCCCCCACCTTATCTTACGCAGATCCGTCAAGATAAAGTAGTTTGTGGAAGTTGTAAAGACTTGGGATAGAAGAGATATATGAAGTAGCTCATTGCACCATATGGTTATTTCTAGAATACTTAAAAACGTTGACATAAACCAGTATAACCCTTGGAAATTTTGATTAATGCACTAAATTAATTAATTATGTGCTTAGTATTTTTAATGCTAATAAAGTGACTGAACAAAATTATGTTCTATTCCATTTAGATTTTTATTTGAGCCCCATTTTGTTTTATACAAAGTTTTTTTTTTTTAGCTTAATCTAAGTGGAAACTCCATTTCTATATTTATAAATGTCATTATAAATTAAAAATTATGACAGAGATAAGCTCTGGATTGCTAGTTACACTGTCTGAAGATCAAACCACTATCTACCCTACAGGAGAAAGATGAAGCTTTCTACTCCTATAAAAATTTACACACTTGTAAAAACATACAGAGTCACTAGGAGTTGGTATTGACTCAATTGTAATGGGTTTGTTTATTATTTTAAACCAAAATACACTGTAATATGAACTTCTGTATCTTCTAACATTTTACATGTTACTGTTGACTGCATATCCATGCAACAACTCCAGCAACAAAAACAAAACAATTCTTAACTTTTTTTTTTTTTTTAAATATACTCCCTTACATACTGTGGAGATGCAATGAATTTGTAACATGCTGTGAATTCTGAATTGTGCCTCTGAGAAGTGCTTAAATGAGGTTCTCCTGAATAAACTCTATCAAGCTTGACTCTCCTATCTTGTACATTATCTCAGTAAGAGGCTACCTGGGGTCATGTTCTGTATTAAGTAGTTTTAATTTGTTAAGACACTGAATTATGTCATGAAAACAAATTTATTTCTTGTAGTTAAAGTGAAGAAGGAAAATGCAATTACCCACAACTTATACTAATAAAATCAAGGTAAAGACATTTGCTAGGATCAGGAAAAAGAAATACCACAAATAATTTTTTTAGGTAAAAATGAAAGTATAAATTACAGAAAGCATCTACTTACAAATACAGTAATAGGAAGATGTGGAAGTAGTATTAGATTCAGAAGAAATTAACATGACTTAGGACAAATTATTCCAATTCTGTGATCCTCAGCTTCTTCATCTGTTAGTGCTTTATTTTCTTTTCATAAATCAGACTAAAATGAATGAAAGATTTACAGTATTATCAAAAGCAAAATTAGTAAGTATTGTTGTTGTTAGGTGCTATCGAGTCAGTACCAACTCTATACACAACAAAGCAAAATACTGCCTAGTCCTGAGCCATCCTCACAATCATTGATACCTTTGAGCCCATTGATAATACCACTGTGCCAATCCATCTTGTTAGGGGTCTTCCTCTTTTTCTCTTATCCTCCTCTTTACCAAACATGCTATCCTTCTCCAGTGACTGCTCCCTCCTTACAATGTGTCCAAAGTATGAAAGATGAAGTCTGGCCATTCTAACTTCCACAGAGCACTCTAGCTATACTTCTTCCAACACGGATCTATTTGTTCTTTTGGCAGTTCATGGTAATTTCAATATTCTCCTCTAATACCATAACTCAAATGCATCAGCTCTTCTGTGGTCTTATTCACTATCCAACTTTTGCCTGTATATGAGGTTATTGAAAACACTATGGCTAGTATCCGGTGCACCTTAGTCCTCAAACTAACATCTTTGCTCTTCAACACCTTAAAGAGGTCTTGTGCAGCAGATTTGCCCAATGCAACACATCTTTTGATTTCTTGACTGGTATCTCTGTGAGTGTTTATCCAAGCAAAATGAAGTCATTGACAACTTCAACCATTTTTCCATTTATGTGTTGTTGTTGTTAAGTGCCATTGAGTCAGTTCTGACCCATAGCAACCCTATATAGGGTTTCCGTGGAGTGACTGGTGAGCTTGAACCACTGACCTAGCAGTTCAAAGGGCTTTGCAGTCTGGCGCATTAACCCACAGTGCACACCAGGACACCTTTCATTTATATAGATGTTATTTATTGGTCCATTGGTGAGGATTTTTGTTTTCTTTACATTGAGGTGCAATCCATACTGCAGGCAGTGGTCTTTGATCTTCTTCAGTAAGTATTTTAAGTTATCTTTGCTTTCAGCAGACAAGGTTGTATCATCTTTGTATTGCAGGTTGTTAATGAATATTCCTCCAATCTTAATGCTACGTTTTCTTCATATAATCCAGCTTCTCTGATTATTTGTTTAGCATACAGATTGAATAAGTATGGTGAAAGAATAAAAACCCTGA
>NW_006408549.1:23957486-23962227 GCF_000296735.1 Chrysochloris asiatica
TATTGTCGGATGATTTCCACATCCCATTGGGAACTATTAAGCAGTAGATAATTAATTTTGATTCCTGGTGTAATGCTGTAAGTGTTAAACTGCTAACTAGAAAGTTGGCAGTTCAAATCTTGTAATCACTCCGCAGAAATCCTATACTGGATAGATCTTTAAGTCAGAACCAACTTGACAGCCCTTAACAAAAATAACCGATAATTGAACTTAGTAACTGAAATGTTCTATTTTTGAAAGATCCATTTAATAAGTCATAATAATCATTATTTATTTATAAATGAATGATAATAATCTGATATCTAGAGATTATTGGTGAGATAGAGATCTTGAGGGCATGTTGCATTTGCCATTAATTCATACATCTGTGCTTGTCTGCTATTCTCCTAAATTGTTCATTCTGAGATTACTCTAAATCCAAATCCTAAGGAAACACCACTGGCTTGGGCTCATTGATAAACTGATCCAGTTAATTATCTTCAGGGTCAAAATCATATTTCACAAGAAGATATTAGTGGCCATCAATGTTGCTAAAAGGAGACATTTGTTGTATCATTAAGTGTCATCATATTGGCTCCAACTCATAGTGACCCTGTTATAGGATTTCCAAGGTGCACCTCGTAGGGTTGAACCACTGACCTTGTAGTTAGCAATCTAGTGCTTATTCTACAGCACCACACCAGGACCCCTATTTTCCCCATAGAATCTTTAAGAGAGACAGTCTTAAAAAGCATTTTAATGTAATGTTTGGATTCAGGCTTTGGAGTCAGATCATCTGAACTGGAATTCTTCCTCTGCAGCCAGAAAGTTTGTTTGAAGAGAGGATCGTGAGATTTACCATAATAATGTGTACATAGCATGTACTTTGGATATGTTATCACCTGTGACCAGTTTCTGAGGAAGGACATTAATCTTAGTAAAAAAGTCAGTGAAAAAGAGGAAGACCCTGAATAAGACTGGCTGACACAGTGGCTGCAAAAATGGGCTCAAATATGGCAATGATAGTGAGGATGGTGCAGAACTAGGCAGTGCTTTGTTCTAGGCACATAAGGTCGCTCTGTGTTGGGATTGACTGTGTAGTATGTAACAACATCTGGATTAATTTCTGAATTCAGTTTCATTAATTTCTTCCTGTATTTTTTTAGAACTATTGTTGTTTAAAATATTTTCTACATTATTCGGTATTCATTTTTTGTTCTTATTTTTGAATAGTAAAAAATGGAAAGTTTTCTATTTATTTCACTCATGGCTTGTACAAATTGCATCTCATAAATTTAGTAATTTTGTGATAATTTTCTACTCTCCTGTAATTTGGGGATTATTTTTTTCCTTTGGGCAATATTACTTAGTAATATATAAATACAAAAATAGGTGGCATAATAGTAATATATAAATACAAAAATAGGTGGAAAAATAGGTTATTCTTCCCATAACCCTGTCTATTCCTCATTTGGATTCAGTCATCCATTGCAATAATCACACAGAACTCAGACACTATACTCGGAGTTACGGAGTTTATTAGGGAAGTTAACACTTTACAGTTTGGGCTGAGAAATTCTCAGGGCAGAGTTGTTCCAGACAAGCCAGCCTCTCCTCAGCCCACCCAAAGTTACAAAGCTCTTTTAGAGATGCTGGCAGATGCCACAGTACACATCACTCCACCATAAACCTTAGACTGAAGGCACTAGGCTCTACCTCTGTGGGTCAGCAAACTTAGTTTCCCCATATAAGTGTCTTGAGGCACCCTACTCTGCAAGTAAGCCTGCTGCCCAAAGTCACTCAGCTTTACTTGCTCTGTGGATTGGGAAACCCATTGTTCTGTCTTGAGCTCTGATTCTTTTAGTGCTACTCCTTTGTCACTTCTCTGGTGTTACAGTGTTCTGTCCCTGGATCTAGGAAGTTCAATGTCCAAGGATCTCAGGGTCCAAAGGATGTGCTCCATGCCTGGGTC
The DNA here is from genome assembly GCF_000296735.1 of Chrysochloris asiatica. Lineage (NCBI taxonomy): Eukaryota > Metazoa > Chordata > Mammalia > Afrosoricida > Chrysochloridae > Chrysochloris > Chrysochloris asiatica. The sequence continues at coordinate 23,959,438 of NW_006408549.1, forward strand.
TTGTTCTTTGATGGTAGTGACCCTCCTTCCTGTTTCTGATGATGGCTCATTTAATACCCATGAATTAAATTACAGTTACAATTAAATTTGCTAATATCCACAGTTGAATCATGTCAACCTGTTGGTATCTTCTCCCAACTTCTATGACCTCGATTAAATGGGACAGAAATGTCGTTTTGTGGCAGTTACAGACAATGCCTAGAAGAGAGGGTTTGATAATTAGCTTCAACACAATAACTGAATGTGATTTCCATTTCATGCTGTATTTGTTACCTGGTATAGCTGAAGTGTAGAGGCCCTGGTTGCACAGTGTTTAAGCACTTGTCTACTAACTCAAAGATTAGCAGTTTAAATCCACCAGGCTCTCCATGGGAAAAAAATGTGGCAGTCTGCTTCTCAAAAGATTTCTAGAAACTCAACGTGCCAACTCTACTCTGTCCTATAGATTTGCTCTGAGTCTGAGTTAAGTTAGCATCACTAGAATACGGTTTGGATGTCTGAAATTCAATGAAGTCACTTTGGGCATACCCTTTCATTTAGGGACCTACCACACCCCCTTTTCCTTGGCTTACTTCTAATTTCAACAGGTTTATAACAAGCCTTTGCAGGTTGGGTGATAGTGTATCTGGAATGAATAATTGCCCTTTGTCCACATTTGGTTAATAAATGTTTATCCTTCTATCTGGCTTAGAGATTTTCTATTGTATTATTCTCAAGCCTTGCTAGACCAAAGAAATTTTATAGGATATGAAAGGTCCTATGGCTAGAAATAAGGATTCATGGGGAGGCTATAGAATAAGCCCTGAACTGCTAACCATACAGTATACAGTTCAAACCCACCAGTAGCTCCATGTGAGAAAGATGAGGCTTTCTGCTCCAGTAAAGATTTACAGCCTCAGAAGCTACACACACACACACACACTGACTATATAAGGTAAAACTGATCTGAAGGCACCCAATAAAAATAGATATGGCATGTAACCATTTCTAATATATATAGAAAGGGTAGTTGTTACCAGAAAATGGAGTGTACATTTAGTTAACAATTTGTAAGAAATATCTTTTATTATTTGCTTATTTAAAATTTTATTTTCAATTATCGAACTCAGAAGAATTTTGAATAAAGTAACTTGTTTTAAATTGTATATGAAAATGCTATATAGATGAATAAATTGTATTCAATTTGTAATTGTATTTGTAATTGCCATATAATTTTAATAACCATTGTTGCTGTTAAGTGCCATCAAATTGGTTCCAACTTAATAGTATAGGAGGATCAGCTGGTGTGTTTGAACTGCCAAACTTGCAGTCCAGTGCATTATCCTACAGCACCACTCCAGGACTCATTAATAATCATAGATCAAACTCTGTTCAATAATTATATTCTTCAGCTTATTGATAGTTTTGCTTATCAATAAGTTTCAGCTTATTGATAAGGTGAGAAATATCTTAATATACCCCTCTGGTGCTTTGTTTACTTTTTTTTTTTTAAAGAAGTTTTGTTTTTCCCTTCATATTATAAAATGCAAATCCTCCTAAAAATTTTATCAATTTTTATGATAGTCTCTCTTCTTTAATTTAAAGGTAGGATGAGGGTTTATTAGTATAGCTCTATATATCCTAGATTTACTTGAAGAGTATTTTCCTGATATTTATTTTAGGTTGCCTATTGGTCTTAACTATTGGTTGTAATATGAATTTTTTCATGCCTGTGTCTTCACATGCAACTGAGTGAGATGCTGATATATGATGCAATGAGTCATCAGGTAGCATTTTGAGTCTTAAACATCAATATATGAAGACATTCACTAAAAGTCTTTACAAAGTTAAATGTGTGTCTGAATGTGCATTCTAATAAATTAAAGCTTTTGAATTGTAGTTTGAGTGACTTCTACTTCTCTACACTCACTCTTTATGATTATTTATGCTTCTTTGGGAATTGAACTGAGCTTTATTCTTTTATTAATCCTTGTGGTTAAACCTACAGATGATCAAAGTGTCACAGTTGTGTTTTTAGTTGTTGTTGTAGAATATAGTGACTTTCATTTTTAATTTTAATGATATTCAGATTTATTTTCCCCAACTTGAATATATTTTTCCTTTCAAAGATTTAATAGCTTAGAAGGTCTGGTTTGTTTCAGAGAAATTATGCTGTCTGGTATGGTGCTGTAGGATAAGCAATGCTAACTCCAAGGTTGGCAGTTCAAACCTACGAGTCTCTCAGTGGAAGAAAGATGAAGATTTCTGCTTCCACAAAGAATTACAGCCTTGGAAACCTCATGCAGGGTTTACGTTGGAATTAACTTGATGGCCCTGAGTTTGTTTGTTATTGGTTTCCTTGAAAGATATATTTATGAAAGTTTATTTGCACAGATTTCTTTTGAAATAAAATGCCAGATGCCTTATGCATTAAATATATTGTTGTTGTTAAGTGCCATCAAGTCAGTTCTGACTCATGTTGTTGTTAGGTGCCATCCATCAAGTTGGTACAGACTCATAATGACCCTATGCACAACAGAATGAAACAGTGCTGGTTCTCTGCCTACCTAACAATCATTGCTATGCCTGAATCCATTGCTGCTATCACTGTGCCAATGTATCTCATTGGGGGGGTCTTCCTCTTCTTTCCCAACCATCCACTTAACTGCACATGATATCCTTCTTTAATGACTGGTTCATCCATACAAAATGCCTGAAGTTTGAGAGACAAATTCTGGCTGCCCTGATTTCCAAGGAGCATTCTGGTTGCACTTCTTCCAAAACAGATCTGTTGGTTCTTTTGACAGCCTG
>NW_006408549.1:23962487-23969624 GCF_000296735.1 Chrysochloris asiatica
GTTTCTTCCTGTATGATGTTCTTTGTGTCATCCCACAATTCTTCTAGTCTTCGGTCTTTAAAGTCTAAAGCTTCAAGTCTGTTCTTCAGATGATCGCTAACTTCATCTGGTATCTGTTCAAGCTCATATTGTGGCTGTTGTGGACTTGTTTTAATTTTCTTTAGCTTCAGTCTGAATTTGCATATGAGCAACTGACAGTCTGTTCCACAGCCTGCCTCTGTCCTTATTTTGCCTGATGATATGGATATTTACAGCTTTTTCTCTTAATTTTGAATTGTGCCCTGTCAGCAAATGAAGGTTCCCCAAATTTTACTCCATTTATGTCATCATGGTCAGCTCTACTTTGAGGAGGCAGTTCTTCCCCAGTCATATCTTGAGTGCCTTGCAACTTGAGGACCTCATCTTTGGGGCACTGTATCTGGCAATATTGTGTCACTCTTCATCATGTTTCAGAAATCAATATTCAGGTGCTGACAGTGTTCACAACTATTCATAAGGTTTTCAGTGACTAGATATTCAGAAGTAGTCTGTCTATCCTTTCTTGTCTTTGGCTGGAAGCTCAGTGGAAACCTCTCCACCATGGGTAACCCTACTGAGAATTAAATTACTCGTGGCACAGATTCCAGAATCATAGTAACACAAGAACCACCACAGTACAGCAAACTAACAGATGGCCTATAGCAACCTTATATAATATTTTTGAAGACTATCTGGTGGGTTTGAACTGCCAACCTTGTAGCTAGCAGTCCAGTGCTTTATCCTACAACTCCACACCAGGACTCCATTGTCTTAATAAATTGTGCTCTGGAATTAGGTGTGTGGAACCAAACATTCTATTTTATCTGCTTCAACTTCTATTATAGTATTAAAATAACATCTATTTTATATATTTCAATTTTTGCCAAAAAAGCCTCTTTTATAATTATAATAGGTCAATTTTCACTTAGACTATTACAATAATTTATAACAAATAAATTGTAAAATTAAGAGCCTTAATGCAACTTATCCAATGTTTAATACAGTATCAGTACTGTAGCAAAATAACTTGTATAGATTCATGAGGCCTATGAATCAGTATTGACACGAAGTTTGTTCCTATGAGGCAACAGTCAGACATGCCTCAGTTCTCCAATTTCTCTATCATTTTGACACCAGCTATTGTCCTCACTTCCCTCTCGTCTTGATAGCACTCTGTATCTCTCCTGGATTTGATGATTCATTGCAAAAGTCACACAGAAATCACAGACCATACTCACAGTTAAGTGGTTTATTTAGGAAGTGACAGGTTACTACTTGGAATCAGGAATAAGTTTGAAATAACAGAAACAATTTGGGATTAGGATCAGGAAACACAGAAAAAGTCTGGAAAGCTATCCGTTCCATATTGGAGAACACCTCCCTCCCTTCTTTAGTGCAGGATAGCTTCCACTCAGGACAACTCTTTGAGCAGCTCTCTACTGTCAGGTGTCTTTACCAGCAGCGTCCTCATTGTTGGCCTCTCCACTGCAAATTGGGCCTGCTCACAGGCAGTGTAGTTGCCCTCTCAACTCTCTCAGTTGTTCTCGATTGTCAGGTCTTCTATCATTAAGCCCTGGCCTCCCTGTTCATTGGTCTGTTCACTACTAAGTGACCTTGCTTATAGCTAGCTCACTCAGCTGCTCTGTTGTTCAACTTTTCCCTTGTCAAGCCCCTTCACCATAATCCTCCCCACTATTGGCCTCTCTGCTGCTAACTGGCCCAGCTCATAGCCCATGTAGCAGCTTGATCAGTGTTCCCAGCTGCTGTCTGCTATCTAATCTCTTGGCTGCTTAGTCCCAATCGCAGCAGTATAGCAGCTATTGAACAGCTTGGTTCCATGGGGCTATGCGTCTCTACCAGGTCAGCATTTAGCCAGCATCTCTCTCAGCTGCAAGCATTTTTCAACTAATTGGCCCAACTCATAGCAGCTTTCCCAGAAGCAACATTTTTCTGTTTTTCTTTTTAACCACGCCTGGCAGGAACCTCTGTGTCTTGGTGGAAAAGGACAAGCTGCCTTCCTGGATACTGTCAGCCAGCAGAACTCTAAAACCTTTACATTCCAGCCATTTATGTATCCTAGTTCTCTTCAGTTAAGGAGCTCTGGTAGCTTAGTGGTTATGAATCGGGCTGAGAACTTCAGGGTCAGCAGTGTGAAACTACCAGCTGTTCCGTGGGAGAAAGATGAGGCTTTCTGCTACTGTAAAGATTTGTAGCCTCGGAAACCCTGTACAGGGTCGCTATGAGTCGGAACTGACTCCACGGCACATAACAACAACAACAGTTCTCTTCGGTTACAAGGCAGAGCCTCTCTCCCCAGACCAGAGTTCAACCAATCCTCAATTACCCAGGAGAAGTCAATCAACTCAAGTTGCATACAAAGGTAACATTTTCTGCCTTCTTTCCAGGGTAAAAGTGATCCTCTAGGGTAGAAACGGAGTCCTAGTGTGTGGTGCTGTGGGTTAATGTGTCAGACTGCATTTTAATTGCAGGGCCAGCGGTTCAAGCTCACCAGTCGCTCCTCGGAAACCCTATACAGGGTAGCTATGGGTCGGAACCGACTTGATGACACTTAACAACAACAACAACCGACTTGATGACACTTAACAACAAGGTAGAAATAAACCTGGGACATCCCCTAAATAGCTTTTCTGCAGAACTAGGGCAAAGGTCACAACTCGTCAGTGTTTTAGGGAAAAATATTTTCAGCTGCTTTTCCAAAGAACCAAGACAAAAGGCCACATAAACAAACAAACAAAAAAACTCATTGCACAATAGTATTAAACTCAGAAAGTAGTAAAAGCCAGCTTTGAACTCCATACTTATTTCAGTGTGACACTCTCTTTAGTCAGTTTCAAATGGGTTTTATGTCAGATTGTCTAATAATTGGTCAGGAACAATTAAAACACACACAAAAAACTAACCTCCAATGTTATATCGGTGGCATTTGTCTCAGTGAAAGCAAAACCTTTTATATAAGGTGTGGTGCTGTGGGTTAATGCTCTGGACTGCAAGGTCAGTTTGAACCATAACTAACGTTGGCGGTTCAAGCTCACCAGTCACTCCTCCGAAACCCTATACAAGGTCATTATGAGTTAGAATCGACTTGATGGCACTTAACAACATCAAAGTTGTCAGAATATGGATTTTTTTCTAATGTTTTCTAAAATAAGAGTATTAACCTGTACAGGAAATAGTTTCTGAAGGGCAAGAAACCATTTTATTCATTTGAACGCCATTTATGTGGCCTTAAGTTGTTAAAGCACTTCCAATGTGCTTAATACAAAGAATACATGCCATAGGAAATCACTGAGCTGATGAATAGAATTTATATGGTGGTGAAAGGTAAAGAAATGACTTAAAAGATTGTTCTGGAAGGATTGCACTAGTTTCATATTTCAATAGTCAGCATATTTAGAAAAATGTTTGTTTTTCAATCTCAGATAAGTAAATTGATCTAGGCCAAATAAAATAAGAACATTAAGAGAATTAATTAAAACAATGTTGTATGCAATAACTCACAAAGATTTTGTTGAAATCCTGTGCTACATCCCACACTTTGCTCTCCATGTAGCCTCAGGCCAGTGGATTATGGTATGTTAGTTTTTTCCTCATGGGGTAAATGTTAGGGAAATAAAACAAACTTTAGTCTACTTCTGAGCTGTGTGGTTCAGCCGTTAGAAGCAGAGTCACAGAAGAGTATTACAACTGAGATGTCACCACCACAGACAATTATAGTATATAATATAAAAGAAAGCACGATAATACTCCTTGGGATTGTGCTGATTTGGGGACGTTGTCACTTTGTATGAATAGATGGATGTACCCTGGTTGACTGAGGACTGATTCGAGTTTGAGAGGACAAATGACTCCATCTATTTATTGTAGGTAGTAGTGTTGTGATCATTCATTGTATTGTTTTTGTTGTTTGGTGCTGTTGACTTGCTTCCAACTCATAGCAGCCCTGTGCACAACAAAATAAAACACTACTTGGTCATATGCCATTCTCACATTCGTTGTCAAGCTTGAGCCCATTGCTGCTGACGTTCATTTTGGCTCTTCCTCTTTTTTGCAGAACCTCCACTTTACCTAGTATGATGTCATTCTCCAGGGATTAGCTACTTGAAAGTATATCTGAAGTATCAGAGATGAGGTCTTACTACCCTGGCATCTAGGGAGCCTCTGGTTGTACTTCTTCCAATGCAGATTTTATTTGTTTTTCTAGCAGTCTACGGTACTTTTGATATTCTTCTCCAACACCATAACTCAAATGCATTAATTCATCTATGGTCTTCCATATTCACCATTCAACTTTCAGATAAATAGGAAGCTACTGAAAACAATATGGCTTGGGTCAGGCACACTTTAGTCTTCAATTGACATCTTTGCCCGTGAGCATTTTAAAGAAGTCTTGCACAGCAGATTTGCCAAATGCCATATGTCGTTTGATTTCTTAACTGCTACTTCCAGTGTTGATAGTGGATCCAAGCAAAATGAAGTCTTTGTCAACTTTAATCTTTTCTCCATTTACTATGATGTTGTTTGTTGGTCCAGTGGTGAGTATTTTTGTCTTTTTTACATTGTGGTGCAACCCATACTGAAGGTAGTTTGATCTTCACCTTTATTTATTTATTTAAGTCATCTTAGGTTTCAGTAAGCAAGGTTGTGTCGTATGCATATCACAGGTTGTTAATGAGTCTTCCTCCAATCCGGATTCTATCCATGATCTCCTTCATATAAATCAGCTTCTCAGATTATTTCCTGACTGTACAGACTGAATAAGTATGGTAAAAGAACAGAACCCTGGCACACACATTTCCTAATTTTAAACCACTCAATGTATTCACTGTATGACAAATGCTATTTACATCATTAAAATACTTATATATATATAAGAGGCTTCAAAAATTCATGAAAAAATGGACTTGAAAGATAATAGAATTTTTCCATGAAATTTTTGCAGCCCTCTCATATATGTGTTTGCTGCTTAGGACACAAAGATGAGAGAGATCGATGACTACATTCTATTGGATTTCTAAGTGCACCTGAGCAGTACCCTGGAAGTTGATGGATGGGAAGAACTCTAAGAGTATGACTTTATTGTGCCACAAGGGAGGGCAGACCTCAGACACCAGAGGTCCTCCCCTTGCAAGAACGAATACTCCTCACTAATGATGCAGAAGCAGACAGTATAATTCTCTCATCGCAGCACAAGAGATCAGGGACTTCAGTTAAGAATATTCCCAATTATTTTATTGAATCAGACAGTAGAGGTCCTGCCTCCATTTTCCAAGCAGAGGTAAAGCCTTTTCAATCTTGGTAGGTGCTTGGAGCCCAAGTGGGCTATAATAATATCTGAACTGGATTTTCATGTCAGTCCAGTAGAATGTAGTCTCTGAGTTAGATGTAAATTATTTGAGCACACTTTTGAAATGCAGTATATATGACACAACTGGCACGGTGGACTGCTATGTCTGCTATATATATTTGGACTGTACTGATTTTTGATACTTTTCACTACTGTTTAGAAGATAACATGAAAAATTCTGTTTCAAAGACTTAGGATTTGGGAATGAGAAAAATCTATTGTATGTAAAGAAGATACATTGGAAAGTCAATAAAAATTGCATCTTGAGAGCCAAGCAACCTGTCATTTTGTGGTGCGAGTTCCTTGGCTATTCTTGGCTCTCTCCAAATCTACTCCCTGCCTTGCTCCTTTTTCAAGTTAGGTCTCTGTTTAGAAATTTCCATCTCATTGTCACGCCCTTTTCCATTTTGTCTCACACAGTCTAAGTAGAGGGTTGACATACTGTGAATTCTGTTTGTAGCCAACATAATGGAATATTTTCAGTTACAGATGAAAAGCTTTTCAAATTATTTTCAGCAACTTGAGAGATCTACAATGCACCATATTGTTGTTAAGAGCTGTTGAGTCAGTTCCAGCTCATGGCAACTTTTATAGGGTTTCCAAGGAGTGGCTGGTGAGTTTGAACCACCAACCTTGTCATTCAAATGACCTTGTGGCTCAGTGCTTACCCTAAAAGCACCACACCAGGACTCCACAACAATGCACCATGTTGTTGTTGTTGTTAAGTGCCGTCAAATTGATTCCAACCCATAACAACCCTGTATAGGGTTTCCAAAGAGCAGCTGGTAAACTTGAACCACCGACCTTGCAGTGCAAATGACTTTGCAGTCTGACGTGTTAGCCCACAGTGCCACACCAGGACTCCAACAATGCACCATAGAGGGAGGGAACATATCCCATTGCTGAAAGTTCTTCCACTATTTACTTCTTTCACCTCAAATTAGAGGAACTGGGACTTTCAAAGCCATTTCTAAGGTTACAATGGAAAAAATGTAACAGAAAGAACAGAATAAAAATGGTGAACTTTCACTTGTCCAGTTAGCTTCCATGATTGGTTAAAACCTTGGAAGTATACCAATATTTATATAAGTTTATGATATCATAATCCATAAAGATATGACATTTGGATAGGCATTTTCCTCTATTTTTTAGGTTAGGGGATGTTCAGTACCATTACAATATAGTCATAAATACTTACCCATTACCAATCGCTATTGCACATTTCCAAGGTTACAGCATTTATAAGAAATACTGTTATTTCTCCAAAGAATTTAGTACCTTATATAAGTCATCAGTTCAACTGATTTATTATTCAGTGCAATTTAAAATTAGATGGGAAAAGAAGCAGGGCAAGATTGTTTGCCTGTCCATGATTATATTGAATTCCTGCGCATAAATCTACACATAGTTATAATGTGTGCATTCAGATAAATGCTTTTACTTTAAAAAGTTCCTTTTGATCTTAAAGAACATATTGTATTTTAGCATCAATTTTAACAAAATACAATCTATGTTATTTAAAAGTGTACCCCATGATCTGTATGATTGTTTTGTCTCTTTCCAGAATAAGGTCTCTAAAATCAGAGCTCCCTGATTAATTTTTACATGCTATGAATTATTCATCATTTATTCATTATGAACCAAATAGGCTGATATTACAGAACTCATAAAACAAGGTAGTAATGTAATACTAAATCAAAGACAGCCAGTTTAAAAAGCAGAGCTATCTGACTTTCATGCATTTCTTATTCTAG
>NW_006408549.1:23970264-23971666 GCF_000296735.1 Chrysochloris asiatica
TTTATTAATTATAAAAATATTTTAAAGTAATAGCATGTAATCAAATGTTGTTTTATAAGTTAAAGCTAGGATGAACTATCACTGGCAGAACCTAAAGCCTGAGAGTTACACACATTGAATTAGGCTCCATTTTGGGGGTGACTCTGTTCCTGCTAAAAAGATGAATCATTTATTTTAAAATTTGGGTATCAATTCACTAGAGGAGCATTTCAGATATAGTATAATTTTTTTAGAGAAAATATTTCACTTACATGGCTATGCATGTATGCAGGTGTGTTTGTGTTTATAATTTTTTAAGTAGTTAAGTGGTGCCGTAGTTAAGCTCTAAGCAGTTAATGGACAGGTCAGTGTTTTAAACTCACCAGCCATTCCATGGGAGAATGATGCGATAGGCTGTTTCAATAAAGATTACAAACTTAGCACTGTTATGGGGAAGTTCTACTCTGATATATAGGGTCACTATATAGAACTGAACCACAAGGTCAGTTTGAACTGCAAGATTGGCAATTCAAATCCACCAGACACTCCTCAGAAATCCTATACAGGGTCTCTATGAGTTGAAACCAACTCAATGGCACTGAACAGTAAATGAACATGATACAATCTTTTATATCAAATATGATTTGGATCTCTCTTCAAAATCTATACAAATGTGTTTTAGAAGAAATACAAACACACTGCTCCTTAGAAGCCAAGATGGCCAGACTTTGTCTCTCATACTTAGACATATTATAAGGAGGGATCAATCCCTGAAGAAGGATATCATGATCGATTAAAGTGGAGGGTCAGTGAAAAAGAGAGAGACCCTCCATGAGATGGATTGGCACTGTGGCAGCAGCAATGGGCTCAAACTTAACAACAACTGTGAGAATGGGGCAGGACCAAGGTGTTTTGTTCTGTTGTGCAGAGGGTCTCTACAGAACCAGCTTGATAGTACCTAACAACAACAAAATTGATCAGTTGCTAAAACAGAATTATTGAACACTTACCATATTTCAGGCATAATTTTGACCCTTTACAAAGATTAAATCACTTAATTATCACAAAAGTCTACAAAGACTGTGATTTTTTAATATGCATTTTGCATATCTCAAAATGGAGTCCCAGAGAATGTATGCAACCTGCCCAAATCAACAGTTACCCAACTAACACGTCATCACATCAGATACAAATCAACAAATCTAGTCTCAGATATTTCTGAAGGGCAAATAAGACCATAATTGTACAACTTGTTTTCTGACAAATTTTTATAATAATGAAACTTCAAAAACCCTTGGTAGCAACAAGGGTAAATAAAAAAGCATTCCTATAAATTAAAAACCAAAATATTTATTAATCAAAAATATCAATTTATGAAGCTGTAATTTCTCAGTGCATCCTCCATCTTGGTCTATACACGTCT
>NW_006408549.1:23973021-23983875 GCF_000296735.1 Chrysochloris asiatica
GTTTTAACCAGACCCATATGGAAAATAAGGAAACTAGTTAGTGGGGATTCCTCCTTGACCCTTTATTCTAAAACTAAGCACAACTATGAAAGCCTGTAAGCTACCCTCTTCCTGCCTTTATAGCCTACCCACTTCCCATTTTTGATAGCCAATGTCTAAATTGCCTGTCCTTATAAACCCCATACAATGAGAAGATAAGCATGTTCCTTGATCTGAAGAATCTTCCATTCTGATTGGAATTTTGAGCAACTGTATCCATAAGCAAAAGTCTAGTCCAACAAATTGCAGCACTTTATACTTGTTCACAGTATCAAACATCTTTATCCTTATCTTATCAACTTCTGGTCAGCTCAACCCTAGCTGTCCAAGTGAGGTCAAATGGGTACCAGCTACAAGTTTGGAAGTTTACATGCACCTCCCTGCACTTCAAACGAGCTGGCATCCTCACTCCCATCCCTAACCCCCATGGACTAGGTCAATGCCCATGAGCTCAGGAATTCACACAAATCCCTATACTTTGGATCAGTCAGCATTCCTGCTCCTCTTATTGCAAAATCAATGGGTGCCAATAGAATGTGTCCAAACTCAGCCTGTGTTTGCTTTGCTTCATATCCCCCCAATTACACTCTCATGAAGATCCAGGTGGTCACCAGGAAGCATAGAACTTGCTGATAGACTGACTTTTCTTGCCTTGATGCCTCCATAAACTCAAAATGTCAAATGGTCTGTTTTTTTCTTTTCTTGAATCTCCAGTTCTCTCAGCAGTTCTGGGTCAGTCTACTTGTCTTTTCAAATACAAATAACTCAATTCTGAAAGTTCTGCTTGGGGCTCAGAACTCCACCTAAAGCTCCATACTCTACAAAGGCTTAAAGTAAAAAGACAGTTTCTTCCTGGGCAAATTCTAACCCCCTATTAGTAAATCTAATCATATACAGTATGAAAGAAAGTTTTTAAGTTCTCAGTAATCATAATTCCCAATATTCCTATCACCTATTCTGGTGTGGTGCTGTGAGTTAATGTGCTGGACTGCAAAGTTGTTTGAACTGCAAGGTTGGTGGTTCAAGCTCACCAGTAACTCCTTGGAAACTCTATATAGGGTCACTATGGGTCAGAACTTACTCAACAGTGTGTAACGACAGCAACAACATACATGTCTATTTTACAATAATGTTGTTGATATTAAATGATGTAGCATTGGTTTCACTCATAGCAATCCTGTGTAGGGTTTCAAAGGAAAGGCTGGTGAATTTGAACCACTGACCTTGTGGTGAAAAACTGACTTTATGGTCCAGTGCTTTCCTATAACATCACACCAGAACTCTATTTTATAATAATTGGCATGAGAAACTAATATCCCTAAGACAGTCAAACACATAAGCCTTTTAAAACACTTAAATTCAATCTTTTCTTCTCCCTTGGACTAAACCCAGTTAAATGCTTATGACCTTGGGTCTCTGGTAGGATGGATTCCAGTAGGCCAAGGTCCAGTATCAGACATTCTTTTTGACCAGTATGTCTTAGACTTCAGGCACCTCCCGAAATTTTTGGTCTTCCCTTCACTGAAATATTTTGTTCTATGCCCTTTTGTTCTTTCTCTTACAAAACCTCATAATTTCATAGGTCGGAGCCATTGCAATGAATACTGCTCACAGCATCAACTGCTGAAGCCAAGAGGGGGCCATGTTTAACTTCCTCTGACTCCACAAGTGGTAAAGAGAACCAAACTCAAAATCAGCTCAAGGCTGATGCCTATGAAGTGGAGATCAGACATGTCTCCACCCTAGTATTGTTGTTGTTGTTAAGTGCCATCGAGTCGGTTCCGACTCATAGCGACCCTGTACAGGGTTTCCGAGGGTGTAAATCTTTACTGGAGTAGAAAGCCTCATCTTTCTCCCACGGAGCGGCTGGTAGTTTCGAACCGCTGACCTTAAGGCTCGCAGCCCGATTCGTAACCAAATTAATCAGACTTGAGAACCAATTTAGAAAACTTATCCTTACAATTTTGTTTCTCCAGAATGCTACTCTTGATACCACGTGTCTTATGCTGGGTATTCTAGAAAAGCAAAACCAGTGAAATATATATATATGTGTACATATATAGTTGTAGTTAAGTGTCATCGAGTCGGTTCTAACTCACAGGGACCCTGTACACGGTTCTGTTGTGCCATAGGGTCACTATGAGTTGGTACTGACTCGTTGACACCTAACAACAACAAACAAAGTTTCCTAGGAGCTGATGGTGGATCTGAACTGCCAACCTCGTGGTTCTCAGTCCAGTGCTGATCCTATAGTGCCATACCAGCAGAGTCTATATATATATAAAAGCTTTTTATCAAAGAAATTATAGAGTCCCTGTTACCCAGAGGAAGAGAGTGAATCCCTCCCACATATCTATTGCATTGGGAGCAGGCCATACCTCCTGGAAGCATTCCTTCAAGTGATTGGCTACTCATAGCCTCTCACCATGTCTGTATTAGGTTTCATCACCATGGGAAACATCCCAACGCCTAAACCTCTGAAATCCTGGCCAAGTCTAGTTGGCACAGAAATCTAACCATTACAGCTTCTGAAGACAGTGCTTTTCTAACTAACTCTTCACCAAATAATTCTGTACTCTTTAATTTATACTATGTTAAAATGGCAATTTTGGCATTGGTGAGGACTCCAATTATATTCCATTTAAATGTTTTTTTTTTTTTAGTATTACAAACAAAAAGTCTGAAAAAGCAAGAGCAGACCTGTAGGGTGGATGTGGTAAGGTTCCCCGAAGAAATTCTCATAGGATGGCTCTGTTATTGTTGTTGATAAGTGCCCTAGATTCAGTTCTGATGCATAACAACCCTCTCTAGTCTTTCCAAAGAGTAACTGGTGGGTTTGAATCACTGACCTTAGCAGTCCAGTGCTTATTCTACAACACCACACCTAGCTACCCTCAAAGAATGAGCTAGAACATTATTGTGATGGAAAAATCCCTCTGTGCAAATTTCCTGGTGTTTTTCTCCCAAATGCAGTTTTCAATTTTCTTAACACTTCATAATATGGTCCTTCTGACTGTCCTTGGTCCTTGGTGAAAATCTATTAAGATTACCCCTTGGGGGTCCCAGAAAGCAGTAGCCAGGACCTTCTGACCTGATCTTGTTCCCTTGAATTTAATGGACCCAGCGTATCCCTTTGGAAAACACTATTTTGATTGGTCCTTTTTTATTTGAAGGTACCCTAATGATACTAAGACAACTATATTTCTAAGAAAACTTGTCTGCAGGCAACCCTTGATGGCAGATACATGTTTAAAACATGCTTTCTGTGGAATAAAACCATGCATACATAAACTGAAACCCCAGTAGCAATATATTTGAACTTACCCTTATACTATTTCAAACTTTGTATTAGGTCAATTGTATAAAATTTTATTAGCTATTCAATAATTATAGCTTGGTGATTTGTTAACATATTTTCCAAATCTATAGGTTATTTTCAATATGAGGTTTCTTCACAATAATCCTGCCCACCATTACTGAAAAGGGAGTCTTAATTATGTGCATTTTTTGTGCATTTCACCAAAAACAATTGCCTTTTCTTTGACACTTATCATAGAATTAGTAGCTTCCGCCTTTGAAAAAAAAATAGCTTCCATAATAGATGATATTAGCACAGAAATAAACAGAATAAATACCTGCTTCATAACAAGGTTTATTTTAAAAAAAGTTGTGAATCTTTTGCAAGGTGTACCAAACAGTCAACTTATGACTGATTTTTGTATTATGATTCTTTGGTACATATGATTCTAGCAATGGTTGTGGAGGGTGGATTGGTCTTTAGACTCCTGCTCCATCTTCGTTGTTAAGTGCCATCAATTTGGTTCCTACTCATAGTGATCCTGCATAGGGCTGCCGAGGAGCTACTGGTGAGTTTGAACTATACGCCTTGTGGTTCAAACCGATCTTGCTGCCCAGTGATTCTCCTACAGAGCCACACCAGGACTCCCTGTTACAACTACATGAAAGTCAGCTTTAACCTAGAATTCCATTTAAAATCAAATTGAAGAAAGTAAATTAATAATGAAAATGTTTAACAGTTTGAACAGTTACCTTCTAAAAATTTAGAGATGCTGCTGGAATACTATCTTATATGAATCTATTTTCAACTCTAACTTTCTTTTTCACCTGATAATTTGATTGACATACTCTTCTGCTGCTGGTTCTCTCAAGAATTTGAGTCTGATCATGTGAGAATGTGGTTAACTGGCTTGTGAAGTTTTGACTTCCAAGTGGGCGCTTCTCATATTTGGACTATATAAGAACTGGTTGATACCCAATATCAAATCTTTCCATCTGGTGGTGTAGTGGGTTAAGTGTTGGGTTGGACTTCTAATTGCAAGGTTGGTGGTTCAAGTCCACCAGACATTCTATAGGAAACAGATGAGACTGTCTGCTCCCATGAAGACATACAGGCTCAGAAACCCTAAGAAGCAGTTCTACTCTGTCCTATAGGTGACCCAATGGAATGCAGAAATCATTGGACAATCTCTTT
Source organism: Chrysochloris asiatica (assembly GCF_000296735.1). Lineage (NCBI taxonomy): Eukaryota > Metazoa > Chordata > Mammalia > Afrosoricida > Chrysochloridae > Chrysochloris > Chrysochloris asiatica. The sequence goes on from NW_006408549.1 coordinate 23,977,553, forward strand.
GATATCCCATGCAAGTAAAGTTTTACTAAAGGTAATACAGAAATGGCTGCAAGTACACATTGACAGAGAACTTCCAGATGTTCAAGCTGGAGTCAGAAGAAGTTATGGAATGAGGGATCTCAATGCTGATGCCCGGTGGATCTTGGCTGAAAGCAGAGAATATCAAAAAGATGTTTACCTGTGCTTTATTGACTACGCAAAGGCTTTTGAATGTGTGGATCTTGACATATGAGTATTCTGGAACACTTAATTGTGCTCATGTGGAATCTGTACCTGGACTAAGAAGCATTTGTTCAAACAGAATAATGGGAACACTGCATGGTTTAAAATTAAGAAAGGTGTGCGACAAGGTTATATTCTTTCATCATACTTATTCAACCTCTATGCTGAGAAAAGAATCCAAGAAGCTGGGTTCTATGAAGAAAAACGTGGCATTACGATTGGAGGAAGACTCGTTAACAACCTGAGATATGCAGATGATACAACGTTGCGTGCTGAAAGTGAAGAGGGCTTAAAACATTGACTGATGAAAATCAAAGAGCACAGCCTTCAGTATGGATTACATCTCAATGTCAAGAAAACAAAAATCCTCACCACTAAACCACTAAACAACATTCTTATCAATGGAGAAAAGATTGAAGTTGTCAAGGACTTAATTCTTTTTGGATCAACTATCAACACTCATAGAAGCAGCAGTCAAGAAATCAAATGATGTATTACATTAGGCAAATCTGCTGCACAAGACCTTTATAAAGTATTGAAGAGCAAAGATGTCAGCTTGAGGACTAAGGTGTGCTTGACCCCAGCCATGGTATTTTCAATAACCTCATATATATGTGAAAACTGGACAATGAATAATGAAGACTGTAGAAGAATTGATGTTTTTGGGTTATGGTGTTGGAGGAGAATACCAGAGTGCACCTTGGAGGTCAAGATGGCCAAACTTCATGTCTCATACTTCATTTTGTCAGGAGGGACCAATCACTGTTGAAGGATATTGTGTTTGGTAAGGTGGAGTGTCAGAGAAAAAGAGGAAGACCCCCAATGAGATGGATTGGTCAAGTGGCAGCATCAATGGGCTCAAGCCTGTCAACAGTAGTGAGGTTGGCCCAGGATCGGCCAGTGTTTCTTTCTGCTGTGCATAAGGTTGCTAAGAGTTGATACCAACTCAATGGCACCTAACAAAAACAGCAACAACTTAGGTTTATCATATACCTGAGTATAAATGAAATATGAGCATTTTTTAACGATCATAGTACACAGAATATTGTATTATACCATTTAATAAAACAGACTTCAAGATAAGTATAGACTTTGTTCTGAGTAGGCTTTGATTGTGGGCTTATTCAGAAAAGAATGAGGATAGAGAAGTAGAATAGAAGAATTTCAGTCAAAAGGGTGAAGATTTTTGTAAGGAAATACACACACAAAAAAACAAGCTCCTTGCATTTCAACTTTCTTCTTAATCCTATTCCTATGTCATTTCCTGAAATTTTACTCACCCTAAGGGAACAAGTTGTCCCAGTCAGTATGACATATTCTTTTCCATTTGCAAATTGATTTCACCATTTTCTTATTTTTGTGTTCAATATAATTTGTAATTTACTAGTGTTTTATTAATGACAAGATTGGTTGATTTCTCTCTTTCAAGTAAACTATGTTTTGTTTGTTTGTTAAGTACCATCAAGTTGGTTCCAACTCAAAGTGACCCTTTTATAGGCCTTCAACCACTGATCTTGTGGTTAGTATTCCATTGCGTATCTTACCGTGTCACACCAAGACTCCAAGCTATACCTGATGATTAAGGCAATGCTCCTTCCATTACATAACATAAATATGGCATATAGTATATTCTTAGCATATATTCCTTTATTCTAATAAAATCCAACATCAAGGAAGTTTGGCAGCAGACTAGAAATATTCCAACTTAAGAACACACTGTAAGTTTTGAAGGGAACAGCAAAGACTGGGTGGGGTCTTACAGGGAACAAAATAATGACACAAATATTGGTCACAAAATATGAAATCGAGTTGTATATAGAAAAATGTAGATATATTAGATCTGTGAAGTAATTTTGACTTTTTGATGAGTCCTAACAATGCAGAACTAAAATTCTTTGGGACATTTTTACAAAAGAGCAGTATTGGTTTCAGAAACTTCAGGTGGGCTGAACTGGCTGAAAGTAGGGAACAGGCAGAGCAGTAAGAGGATTGCGCAGAGAGCTCACCAAGCAGTTGACTGTGTAACTGATTCTGAGTGTAGTAGTCAGTTTCTGTCTTTCTGTATCTCTCTCCTACCGCTTATCAGAGATTCAATGCTAGTATTCAGAGAGATAGATATTACCTCAATTTAAACCTAATCTTTTCTCTCTCAATGCTTTATTTAAAAGAGCAAAATGATTTATGCTTTAAGTTATTCAATATTATTTCAAGAAACAGGTTTGAGGAAATTAGGCACAAAGTAATTTGGGTAAAGGAGAAGGAAATAAATATACTAGTAAAATAAAAAATTTTTTTTAATGATTTTAGGTTGGAAATGGCACAATGCAGAATAAATTAATGAACCAGAGTATGATAATAATTATCATTGACATTGTTCATTATTTAAATAGTTTATTGTTCATGTCAACTCGAAAGCAGTGGTTCATCAATAATTTATTCATATCATGTATTTTGAATTTAAAGATATTATGTTCTAAGGTTAAGTATAGAAAATATATATATTTGCATAAACCACTAGTGCTTATATTTTCCTGATGGTCTTATTTTAAACTCGTTATTAAGGGAATGCAATAAAGGGATGAGGACTATCACATGAAAGGAGCCCTGGTAGTATAGAAGATTATGAGATTGGCTGCTCACTGCAAGGTCAGCAGTTTCAATCAATCAAGGGAGATTCAAGGGAGTAAGATGAGGCTTTCTGATCTCATAAAGATTTACAGCCTCAGAAAACTTATACAGGGGCACTGAGTCAGACCTGACTCCATGGCACACAACCATCACCACTATCACAACCATCACATTAATGTACTTTGTGGGTAACAATAAATCAATCTCTAGTCCAACTCTCTCACACACTTCTATCCGAGTTACAGAAATAGTCAATTAAATAGATAGTTGGTATCTCTAGATAGCAAAAAACAACAACAAAAAAACCCTATTTTGATGCAGTCAGAATTAAAAGTGTTAAACTTGTCACAGACTTTATTCCCTCACCATCATTGTCAAGTTCAAGTATATTTTAATAGGCAACATATTGTTCTTCATATTTGGCATCAGTACTGAGATTTCATCTTGACTTTCTCTCACCTTTTCTACCCATTAAAAAATAAAAACACTGTGGCAAGTTTTCATAAAATAATTACGAATACATTTTTGTTATTGTTACATGCCTTTGACTTGATTCCAAGGCATAAAAAATCTGTTGTGTGGAGTTGATTCTAACTCATTGTGATCCTCTATAAAGTAAAACTCTTACTCTGTCAAAAATTTCCTTGCTGTAATATTTACAAAAGCAGATCTCCAGGTCTTTTCTCCTTTGGAACCAGTAGTGGGTTGGAACTGCCAGTCTATCAGTTAATAACTAAGTACTAATCATTACACCTATTTCATTTTTGACAATTTCTAATTTTCCTACATTCATACTTCATACATTCCATGTTCTGATTATTATTAACAGATGTTAACAGCTGTTTCTCTTCGTCTTGAGTTGTGCCCTATCAGCAAATGAAGGTCCCACAGGCTTTACTTCCACAGGCTTTACTCCATTCATGTCATCACGGTCAGCTCTTCCCCAGTTGCATTTTGAGTGCCTTCCAACCTGAGGGGCTCATTTTCTGGCACTATAGCTGACATTGTTTCTCTATTCATAAGTTTTCAGTGACTAAATATTCAGAAGTTGTTTGTCACTCCTTCTTCCTAGTCTTGGGTTCATCTAGAAGCTCAACTGAACCCTGTTCACCATGGGTGACCCTGCTGGTATGTAAAATACCAATGGCATAGCTTCCAGAAACACAGCAACTCACAAGCCACCACAGTACAACAAACTGACAGACGAGTGTATGCAGGAAGTGACAAATTGAAGAGGAATGGTGTTGCATTCATTGTAAAAAAGAACATATCCAAATCAGTCATGAAGTACAACACTGTCAGTGATAGGATAATATCCATGCACCTACAGGGAAACCAGGAATACCACTATTATTCAAAATTACACACAAACCACTAAAGCCAGTGAGGATAAAATAGAAGAATTCTACCAATGTCTTCAATCTGAAATTGAGAAAACAAGCAATCAAGATGTATTGATCATTACTGGTGATTGGAATGCAAAGGTTAGGAGCAAAGAGGAAGGATCAGTAGTTGGAAAATATGGACTTGGTGATAGAAATGATGCTGGAGACCGCATGATAGAATTCTGCAAAATCAATGATTTGTTCATTTCAAATGCCTTCATTAGACAGCGTAAGAGATGACAATGCACATGAACCTCACAGGAAGGAATACACAGAAATCAAGTTGACTACATCTGTGGAAAGAAATGATGGAAAAGCTCTATATATCTTCAGCCAAAACAAGGCCAGAGGCAGATTGTGGAACAGACCATCAATTACTCATATGCAAATTGAAATTGAAGCTGAAGAAAATGAAAACAAGCCCATGAGAGCCAATATATGACTTTGAATATATCCCACCTGAATTTAGAGATCATCTGAAGAACAGATTTGATAAATTAAACACTAAAAACCAAAAACCATACATGAAGAAAGCAAAAAGTCATTAAGACAAGAAAGAAGGATAAGATCAAAATGGATGTCAAAAGAGACACTGAAACTTGCTCTCCAGTGTAGAGATGGAAGCAAATGGAAGAAATGAGAATGTCCAAGAGCTGAACAGAAAATTTCAAAGGTCAGCTCAAGAAGACAAAGTCAAATATTAAAACAAAATGTGCAAATATCTGGATTCAGAAAATCAAAAAGGAGGAACACACTCAGCATTTCTCAAGCTGGGAGAACTGAATAAAAAATTCAAGCCTCAACTTTCATTATTGAAGGATTCTCTGGACAAATTATTGAATGACGCAGAAAGCATAAAAAATTTGGAAGTAATACACAGAGTCTTGGTATCAAAAGGAAATGGTTGAAGGAGGAAGTCCAAGGTGAATTGAAGGAATTGGCAAAGAACAAGGCACCAGAAATTGATGGAATAAAAATTGAAATCTTTCAAGAAAGGAGACATAGGAGGCACTCACTCATCTCTGTCAAGAAATTTGGAAGACAACTATCTGGCTGACTGATTGGGAGGGATCTGTATTTGTGCCTATTCCAAAGAAAGGTGACTGAATGAATTGCGTAAATCATGGGACGCTATCTTTGATATTCCATGCAAGTAAAGTTTTACTAAAGGTAATATGGAAATGGCTGCAATCATATATTGACAGAGAACTTCCAGAGTTTCAAGCTGGATTCAGAAGAGGACGTGGAAGGAATGAGGGATATCATTGCTAATATCCCATGGACCTTGGCTGAAAGCAAAGAATACCAGAAAAATGTTTACCTGTGCTTTATTGACTACACAAAGGCTTTCAATTGTGTGGATCATGACAAGCTATGAATAACATTGCGAAATATGATTGTGTTCATGAGGAATCTGTACATGGACCAAGAAGCAGTTGTTTGAAGAGAACAAGGGAACACTGAATAGTTTAACATTAAGAAAGGTGTGTGACAGGGTTGTGTTCTTTCACCATACTCAATCAACCTGTATGCTGAGCAAATAATCTGAGAAGCTGGGTTATATAAAGTAAAATGTGGCATCACGTTTGGAGGAAGACTTATTAACAACCTGCAGTATGCAGATGGTACAACCTTGCTTGTTGAAAGTGAAGAAAACTTAAAATATTTGATGAAGATCAAAGAGCACAGCCTTTGGTATGGTTTGCATCTCAATGTAAAGAAAACAAAATTCCTTACCACTGGACCAATAAACAACATTCTTATCAACGGAGAAATAATTGAAGTTGTCAAGGACTTCATTCTTCTTGGATCAACTATCAATTCAAGGAAGCAGCAGTCAAGAAATCAAATGACGTATTGCGATAGACAAATCTGCTGCACAAGATGTTTTTAAAGTGTTGAAGAACAAAGATGTCAGCGTGAGGACTAAGGTGCGTCTGACCCAAGCCATGGTGTTTTCTTTTTTTTGTTTTTGTTTTCTTTAATTTTTTTTTTTTTTAAGGTTTTTATTGTGGGTTGAGTGAAAGTTTTCTGGGCACATCATCGGTTTCACATTCAAACATTCATATACCTTGTTTCATTACATTG
>NW_006408549.1:23988573-24005984 GCF_000296735.1 Chrysochloris asiatica
GACTTGGCGACTCTGAGGCCCCTATTCAGTTAAGCCACTCTGTCTCTCCCAGGCTGTGGGCCCAGATCACCTAGCCTGGCCAACGGGCCCAAGGGTACATGCCCTTCTGCCTCCGCTCCAAGTTCCACTGGCTACCAGTCTCCCAGCCTCTAGACCCCTCCTATTTATGTGGATGTGAATCCGGGAGCTCTGTCTTGGCTCATTTGTGCTTTGGATTCTGAGCCTCTTTTGCAGGTGACCTTCGCCCTAGCCGCCAGGGATTCCTGCCCTCTGCGCTTCTTCAGTTAATCTAAAATGTTATTACTCTGGTTTTGGCTCCCTCTAGGTTTTGCCACTTATTGAAATGCTGTGGGGTGGGTTCTGACCCACAACTAGTTAGTATATGGATTCCTGTAGGTGCTGCAGCCCACAGTTAATGCAAATCTTCAGTTTGTGGTCTGGCAGATTAAGCCACAGCAGGGGTGTTTTGTCATTGGAATTGAATTGCTATTAAGTTTCAGTGGTCCCTGAGACTGAGTGGGGAGTTGACCTAGGCTGAAGAACTGGGGGATGGGCTTCGTGCTTGCAGGCAGCCAGGGTCTGCCTTTGATGACATGCCAAATGCCTTTTTGTCCCCCTGTGCCTTGGGCCTCCCAATTTTTCCTATATATTCACCGGTAATGCCTAATGTGGCTATGAGGACCCCCCTGGGATGGACTATGTTGGTTCCTGAGGGCTCACTGGTTCTCTGCGAGCGTGCTCCTTCTGAGAGTGTCTGCTCAGGGCCTGTTAGGTTCTGCAGTGGGCGGCGCCCTCTGCCCGGTAAGAGCCAGGAGCAGGCGGGTGAGGGTTAAAAATGCTCGTAACTTCTCAGTTGTTAGTTCTTTTAAAAAACCAAGTTCATAGAGTTGCCGCCTAATGTTTTATGTTTGCCCAAAAGCTGTCTGTCTACCAGGCTGGGGCCCCTATTGTGACCCTGTCCCGTATTTCTCCCGAGTCACGTACCTGTCCCACTGGTCAGGGGAGTGCCGCCGCCAGAAGTCCGCCATGGTGTTTTCAATAACCTCATATACATACAAAAGCTGAACAGTGAATAGGGAAGCCCATAGAAAAACTGATGCTTTTGAGTTACAGTGTTGGAGGGGAATATTGAAAGTGCCATCAGCTGCCAAAAGAACCAACAGATTTATGTTGGAAGAAGTGCAGCCAGAGTGGAGGCCAAGATGACCAAACTTCATCCCTCATACTTAGGACATTTTGTCAGGAGGGACCAGTCACTGGAGAAAGATACCACGTTTGGCAAGGTGGAGGGTCAGAGAAAAAGAGGAGGAACACCAGCAAGATAGTTTGGCCAAGTGGCAGCATCGATGGACTTAGTGTGGCAACAATTGTGAGGCTGGCTCAGGACTGGTAAGTGTTTCATTCTGTTGTGCCTAGGATCACTGTAAGTTGGTACTGACTCGATGGCACCTCACAACAACAATCATTACACCACCATGGCTAATTTTTAATATGCTAATAAAAGTTTTAATTATTTATATGCATGTTTGCACACATTTAAACTAATTGTGTTTTGTCTAATAAATTTCACTAATGATCAGCGAACAGCAGACATACTGCTATTTGAAATACAACCACTTCTCAGTTTCCTACATGGTTGGGTTCCAAAGATGACATCATTCTGTGAAAATTGAGGATGATCACATCATATAACAATAATCATTGCATAACAGCCAAAACACTCAAAAATGGCAAATTTATGTAACTTCCAAGTCACTCAGGATCATGAAATCATGCCCCACAGAAATGGACAAATAACCTTAACCTGTCACAGCCAACAGCACCTATACCTCACATCTCAACATTCATTACTGCCAGATGTATATTGGTAATTCACAAAATAATCTGATAGTAAATTTTTTTACTGCACCTACCCATTTCTTATCAACATGGTTAGGCTCTGAAGGTCAGGTCATTATGTCAAAATGGAGAACTACCACATTAGATGACAAAATAGATGATGACTACATCGTTATATAACCAACAAATTAATCATGACCTAGCTGCCATATTTCATTATTATACAATAACAAAATATTGTGTAATTGCAAAATCACTGAAAATTATGGCCAAGCCAAATTCACACATAACATTATCCATCACAGACACTATTATTCTGGTCTCACACTTCAGCATCATTACTGCCAGATGTATGTCATTAATTTGCAGAATGGTCAGATAGTAGATTTTTTGTTATTCTCGCAAATACCAAATGTTGGGTAATGAGATAGTAAGTTAGGAGTAGCTTAGCTGTACATGTGTCTATGAGATCTTTGGGAATAGACTCCATTTTCTTAATCACTGAACCAAATGACATTTGTTTGCTCCAAGGGACATTTATTTCCCCATATTCTAATATAGGTTTTAAATCAATAGATAAATTTCCTTTGTCAGTGATATTCAGTTGATAATGGTGATGGATGATGCCAAGGATAATTTGGGAATTTTTCATTCATTCTCTAAAAGCACCAGAGTAGACAGAATTTGCTGAAACAGCACTTATAGCATAAAGGATGACTCTGTCGGAAACTACAGAGTGAAGGAAGAGCAATTTTCCATTTTATTCAGCAAGCATACTACTACTAAAATATTGCTTGATCCATCTTGAATATTGAAGCATAAATAACTGATTAGATCAATGAGAAACATTTTAAGAGTTTTGATAGACCAAAGCATATATTCCTTTCTTCAAAGGAATCATATAACAGATTGATGGGCTATATATATATATATATATATATATAAATGTGAGAATATTTAATTCCATCTGATAAATTTTGAGGTAAATTAGTATTGATTAGATGATAAAATATTTATTATGGACACAGTTTGTCTTCTTGTTTAGTCTCAAACTTAAATTTTCTTTATTACTCTATTAAAACTTAATTTCTACACACTTATTGCTTTGAAGAAATAGGCTTTGCAGATCTGTACTGCAAAGTCTTTATTTAGTATTTGATATATTAATCAATATGTTCCTTTTATCTTGAAGCTTAGAAACACAGATATCTTACTACATTAGTCAATGTATTTCAATATATAAGGGAGTTTTGCATAGCACTGCAGGATAAGCAGTGAACTGCCAGGTCAGTTTGAACTGCATAGTTGGTGGGGTTCAAACTCACCAGCTGCTCTTCGGAAACCTATAATGGGTAGCTATGAGTCACTACTGACTTGACTACACTTAACAACAACAACATCACATCACAAAGGAAAGTGAAGGTGAAAAGAAAAAAAAAAAAAATGAAGATAGACCTTCCTATTTATAAATGTTGACAAGTAATATTGATTACCCAAATGCTAAAGTTGTCAACAAAGAACTCTGGTAGTGTAGTGGATTATGACCTGAGCTGCTAACCGTAAGGTCAGTAGTTCAAATCTACTAGTTGCTTTGTGGGAGAAAGATGAGACTTTCTTCTTCCATGAAGACTGAAAGCCTTGGAAAGCCTATATAGGGTCACAGTGAGCCAGAACCAATTCAGTGACAACCATCAATCAACCATCAACACCATCAAAGTTGTCAACAGAATTTTATTACAATAGATAGCAAATGGTACTGAAATATTTTTTCAAGCGCACTCTTCATTAATTCCTATTTAACCCTTTTCTATTATAAATGGAAGGGCATTTTGATTATGTACATGATTGATACATGTATCCTATATGAAAAGTAGAGCACTGGTTACGTTGTTGCTGTGAAGTGAAAATGAGACTGTTCTGACTCATAGCGATCCTGTAGAAGCTTTCCAAAGAGCGGCTGGTGAGCTTGAACTGCCAACCTTGCAGTCCAGCTCATTAACCTGCAGCACCACCTGATTACAATAAGGGCTATTACCCACAAGCTCTGGAAGTGTAGTGGTTACAAGTCAGGCTGCTAACCTCAAGGTCAGCAGTTCAAAACTACCAGCTGTTCTGTGGGAAAAAAAGTTGAGGCTTTCTGCTCCCATAAAGTTTTATAGCCTCAGAAACCCTCGGCAGACTCACTATGAGTTGGAACCAACTCCATGGCACCACCACCACCAACAACAATAACCGCAAGGTCAACAGCTTGAATCCAACAGTCAATGCATGGGAGAAAGATAAGACTTTCTACTCCTGTAAAGATTTACTACCTTGGAACCTCTCTACAGGATTGCTATGAGTAGGAACTCACTCAACAACGTGCAGCGACCACCACCATAGTGCAAAACACCTTTTCCAAATTGCATGCACTAGATATACTTGAAGGAGAGCTCCATGGCATAGTGAAAGTTGATTATATACAAACTAACTCACACAAGTAAATGAACTTAAATATTTTAATATTCACGTTATAAATGTTTTGTGTACAGATGTATGGATAATTAGCAGTTTTGTAATGTGCATTTACAAATTGACATAATTTGGTGAGAAATTCTATAATCTTTAATTGCTCAAAACAGTATTTATTGTATAACTTACAGTCAAACTGTAAATTAGGTAAATTTAATCTGATGAATGTAAACAAAATTAATACAATGATTTAACTATCAATAATAGCTAAAGCAGTATTGAGCAAATATCAATCTGCTTTTGAATCAGTAAATATATTTTGATGAAGCTATAGGATGAAATACTATTCAGTAATTACATAAAATTAACTGTTCATCCATGGAATAATACAAAGTACAACAAAAATTTCTTTTATAAAGAAAGATAAATACGAGGCTTAGTCCCTATGAGGTGAAAGCTAAAGACATCCCAAATGTCTGATGTCTGACTTTCTTTCTTTTCTTTTTTTTAATGCTTTATTGTGAATTATGTGATAGTTTACATGGGAGGACATCAGCTTCACATTGATTCCGTCGTATATCGTTTCCTTGCCATGGTTACAATCCCTTCTGTGCACCATCGATCAACCAAAGGGTATACCCCGCAAACCTGCCCCCCTGTCGTCTGCTCACCACCCCTCTCTCTCTCCAGGTCCAAAGTCTCCAGCCGCTTCATCTCCCCATGGATCGTCTCTGCCTCCATCCCTGGCATCACTGCTTCTCTGGGTAGGGATCAGTTCTCTGGTCTTCTCCTTTGATGATCCCAGGGACCTCCGCTCCTAGACTGTAGGGTTAATCACTACCCTCCCTTTGCCCCAAAAGTCCACCTTTATGTTTCCAGCCCTTACAATCAGTACTGATAACAATTATTCACTATCGTATCGCAAGAGACCTATCCGCATCTCCTTCCATCAGCCCTGACTAGGCAGAATGGATACTACTCAGTGGAGATTCTACCTTGCTCCTAGCCCTCTGAATCTAGGTTCCTTCTTGAAAGCTTGTAAGCCAGTCACTTCTTGCCTCTGTAGCTCCCCCATTCTGGGTAGCCAATATCCAAGTTGCCCATCCCTGGCCTCTCCGTGTGCAGAGGAGGTGGGAATGATCCTTATTGTGAAGATTTGTTCATTCTTTTGGGCTACTGCTTCCATAGGTGTGTGCTAAGTTCATCAAATTGTGTCAGGTTATTCTTTTTTCCCTCTTCTTTTTTCTTCTGTTTGAGCTCTGATCATCCAGCCATTGAAGCCAGGTCAAGTGGGTATTACCTGCAAGTGTGGGTGTACTTATGCATGTACCCTCTCTTCATATCAGCTGGACACTTCACTCTTCACTCTAGTCCTTTGTGGCTATGTCGCTGACTCTGGGTCCAAGAGTCCCCTGGACTTGGCACACTGCTGGCCAACCAAGTCTCCATCTGGGTTCACAGGAGTCTATTGAGCGTTGTAGGGCTTAGTTCGTAGCTTCATTGCTGTTTTTCCCTCACTTCCCCTGATCGGTGACGAAAGTGGTCACCAATCAGAGCATGCATTCCCATTGAGCCTTAGTCTTAGAAGGGAGTTTGCCTTGAGGGGGACCCGACCAATTGCCTTCATGTCTCCTAGGCGAGCCACTTGTTTGTTCTTATAGTAATCAGTCAGCCTGTCTATATAGTTTTGTGTTTTTCTTGTCAGTTTTTCTTTCAGGACGTATCTTCTGTTCTTCTGGCCACTCCAGGCTGGTCTGCTTGTCCTTTCAAGCGGACCTTTCCCCTCAGGAGATTCTGGATGCTGCTCAGGATTCCATCTATGGTTTTGTGTAATGTAGGGGCTCCACAGGAAGCCTCCTTCGCTGGGCACGTTGTATCCCCCTTTTAGGTATTCCAATTAGTTATTGGCAGAAGATGGACTTACAAGCTTTCTATGGTGGTATTTCCAGCTATTCCTTTCTCTCCCCCTCCAGTGTCTATTGTATAGTGGTATGCCAGGGGAACCAAGATTCAACAGACAGCCAGGTATCTTAACAGTATTTCCCCCTTTTTCCCCATTCAAATCATGTTTCAATCACTGTATCCCAGAGCCCTGTTAGTCCAAGGTTTTGCATACCTCATTATTTGCCTCTGTCCCACTTCAGTTTCACATTCATCCTATCATAATTCATTTCATTGCAGTGGTTAAAATGCCCTCCGTGTTTCATCAAATAGCCAAAGGATACACCCCACAGACCCGCCCTCCACCCCCCACCCCCAGCTGTCAGAAAACAGCTCCTCTCCCTCCCTGAGTCCAATGTCCCCAGCCAGTCCATCTGTCCATGCCATCCTAGTCCCCCCACCATTTTGGGTCTGCCCCCCAAGGTATCCTAGTTAGTTATATGTTGGATCCAGGCCCACATGTTTTCTGTTGTGATGTCTGGCTGTTCCCTCTCCCTCACATGTCTATTTCACAATGGTAGGCAAGGGAGACCAAGATTCAAAAGACGGCCAAGCATCCTAGCATTATTCCTCTCTTGTCCCCTTTCACGCCATGCCTCAATCCCTGTATACTGAAGCCTTGTTATTCCAGGGTTGTGTTGTGCGTACCTCGTCATTTAGCTGTCTTACCTAGCCCATGCGAACCTGCCCAACTGTTCTCCCGTCCACCTTGTTCTTCCTTTTCCCCTCTCCCTTCTTGTGTATTGCCAATCTCCTCCCCCCGCCCCTGCACTCCACTCTCAGGCTCTTCTGTGTCTATTCCCTACCCTGTGCCCTTTGTTCCCCTCATTCCCCACCTCTCTTCCCATATGTATCGGTGATTAGCACTTATATTTTTAGATTCCCCCCTCCTCCCTTTTGGGTGAACTCTTTTTCTTAGTCTTTTACAATAACGGTCTTATGCAGTATTTCTCCTTTTGTGACTGACTAATTTCACTCAGCATAATGTCCTCAAGGTTCATCCATGTTATGCGATGGCTTGCAGCTTCCTTGTTCTTCAAGGTAGCATAGTACTCCATTCTATGTTTGTACTACAGTTTGTTTATCCATTCTTCAATTGATGGGCAATTAGGCTGTCTCCAGTTTTTTGCTATTGTAAATAGTGCTGCTATGAAAATTGGTGTGCATATATCTACTCATGTTATGACTCGTATTTCTTGTGGGTAAATACCATGTAGAGGAATTACAGGGTCATACAGTATTTCTATTTTCAACCTTCTGAGGAAGTGCCATATTGCTTTCCAAAGTGGTTGGACCATTTTGCAATCCCACCAACAATGTAGGAGGGTCCCAGTCTTTCTGCATCCTTGCCAGCATTTGTTGTCCTCTGCCTTTTTGATCTTTGCTATTATTGCTGGTGTGAGATGATATCTCATTGTTGTTTTGATTTGCATCTCTCTGATGGCTAGTGATTGTGAACATTTCTTCATATGTTTGTTAGCTGCCCGGATCTCCTCCTTGGTGAAGTGTCTGTTCATGTCCTGTGCCCATTTTTAAATTGGGTTATTTGTCTTTTTCTTGTAGAGGTGTTGTAGTTTCCTGTATAGTTTAGAAATGAGTCCCCTATCTGATGTGTTGTTGCAAACGATTTTTTCCCATTCTGTGGGTTCCCTTTTTACTCTTTTGGTGAAGTCTTTTGATGTGCACAAGTTTTTAATTTTTAGTATGCCCCACTTACCTATTTTGTCTGTTTTTGTTTGTGTACTTTTCAAAATGTGTGGTAGTCTGTGTATGCCCTGAATTAGTACCCTCACATTTGTTCCTATTTTTTCACTGATGACTTTCATAACTTTGGGATTCACATTTAGATCTTTAATCCATGCTGAGTTCATTTTCGTGTAGGGCATGAGGCAAAGGTCTTGTTTCAGTCTTTTACATATTGCTTTCCAGTTCTGCCAGCACCATTTATTGAAGAGACTGTCTCCTTCCCATGTAATATGCCTAAGCACTTGCACCTCCCCCCAGTTTTCGGCCCACAGTCCCTTTCCCTCTTGGCGTCCAAAGTCCCCAGTCGCTTCATCACTCCAGATCATCATCTCTGCCTCCATCTCAGGCAACGTCTCACAGAACTCACAGGTTCTCAAGGAAATGGCGCACACAGTTGCAGAGTCCGGCAAGTTCCAAATTTGCAGTTCAGATATCAGTCTGGAGGATTCTGCTCACTCACACAGAACCAGGCTATTCACTCACATGGTTGTGGAAGCTGGCAAGTCAGGTCAGGTTACTGGCTCAAGTCCCAAGAGTTGGAGGTCAGATGGAGGCGTGCTTGATTAATTAAGCAAAGGAGCACACAGCCCACTCACATTACCAAGATGGCTCATTTATATCCATGCTAGAGTTTCAAGTTTTACAATCACAATTAATTCCGTTAACATCCACAGCTGAATCATGCCATCCTATCATTATCTTCTCCCTCCACCTCTCACCCAGACCCATCAGGAAAAGAGTCATTTGGTGAGAGTTACAAAGACTAAGGCTAGAAGAGACGTATTAAATAATTTACTAAAACACACAGCTGAATCTCAAGAGCAATATGCTTAATGAAAAGAAATGATTAAAGCAAATCAGTGTTTGCCAGTGTCTACCACTCAGGAAAATGGATTGACTACAAGAAGCCAGTTATTTATTTTTTGTAAGTTTTTATTGTGAACTGAGTGATAGTTTACATGGGAGAACATCAGCTTTATATTATCATTTCTTTGCAGTGATTACGATCTCCTCTGTGCATCACCATTCAACAGTATTTGCTTCCATTCTCTGTTTTGTTTTGTTAGTGGGTTTTTTTTGGGGGGGGGGAGCGGGTAGGGTGAGGGGTGAGTTGATGGGATGTACACAGAAACACTGAGGAATATATAATCATTTAAACAACAAAAGGGCACAGCCTGCAAGCCTGCCTCCTGGCTGCCAGTGCCCAGTCCCTCTCTTTCCATGAGTCCAGAGTCCTCAGCTGCTCCCTCTCTCCATGTCATCATCTCTGTCTCCATCTCTGGTGTCGCTGCTTCTCTGGATAGCGTCCTACACTATGCTTGTGCTCTTCTCTCTTGATGGTACTAGGGTACTCTGTTTTTGTACTGTAAGGTTAATTACTCCCCCATTTTTGTTATAAAACTTCTACCTTTACAGTTGTGACAGTCACAATTAGTCATGATAACAATTACTATTAAATCATAATAATCTTATTCCCATCTCTTTTAACCAGACCCATCTAGAAAAGATGAAAACTATTCCATAGGGACTATACCTTTCCCCACACAGTCTTAAACTAAACTCCTTCTTGAAAACTTGTAAATAAGTCACTTCATGCCTTTATCACCCCCTCATTTTAGGTAGCCAATGCCTAAGTTGCTTGTATACACTGTTTACAGAGGGGATAGGATTGATACCTGATGTGAAGACCCCTTTCCTCTCAGTTGAATTACTACATCCATACATATAGGTCAAGTTCATCAAATTGTAGCAATTCCTCTAGTTAAGTTGTGATTATCAAGCCATCGAGGCTAAGTCGCATGGATACCATCTGCAAGTATGGGCTTTCTTGTGTATCTCCCCTCACTTCATATCAGCAGGATGCTTCACTCTCAGCTCTAGCCCTCATGGCTATGTCTTTGTCCATGAGCTCAGGCGTCCCCAAATTTCACAGCACCTTTGGACCTATCAGCCCTTCCTCTTCTTTCTCTCATCTCTAGGTTAACAGGAGTCTATGGAACATGGTTGAACTCAGTCCATTTCTTCATTGCTGCCTTTCCCTCTCTTCCACTCATCAGGAGACCAACATAGTCACCAGCAAGCTTACATGCTTGCTTATGTGTTCCCTTTGATAATGCTTACTTTTTATATTTGTTAAAAGTCATACATTTGTATACTTACAATTTTTATATAAATTATATCTCAATAATTATGAATTTACCTTAAAAACTATCCCATTTATGTAACTATCATGAACAGTTGATCTCTCCTTTTCTTTATTACTATTGTTAATACAAGCATCCACCACTCATCTGCCAGTTTGTAGTACCATGGTGGTTTTCATGTTGCTGTGATGCTTGAATCTATGCTAATGGTATTTTAAATACCAGCAGGATCACCCATGGTGGACAGGTTTCACGTAAACTTCCACACTAACACAGACTAGGAGGGAGAGACAGACTACTTCCAAATATTCAGTCACTGTAAACTTTATGAATAGTAGTGGAATACTGTCACACAGATTCAAACTATTGAACCTTGAAATGTGATGAAGAGCACCAGAATATTGTCAGGTATAGTGCTAGAAGAGCACTTCTTGAAAGACACTCAAAATGTAACTAGGGAAGAACTGTGTCATCAAAGTAGAGTTGACTGTGATGATGTCAATTGATTAAATTTTCCAGACCTTCTTTACTAATAGGGCACAACTCAAAATGAAGAGAAGCAGCTGTAAATATCCATTAGTATTTGTAACATGGAATATGTGAAGTATGAAACTAGGAAAATTGGAAGATGTCAAAAATGAAATGTAACACATAAAGTTCAATATCCAAGGCATTGGTGAACTGAAATGGACTAATGCTGGCTACTTTGAATCAGATAATCACATGGTTTACTATGCTGTGAATAGCAAACCGAAGAGGAATTAATCATTATAAAAGAATGTTTCAAGATCTGCCTTGAGGTATCATGCTGTCTGTGATAGGATAACATTCACACTTCTATATAACAGACTATTATTCAAATATATGCATTAACAACAAAAGCTAGTGATGATGAAATTGAAGAATTCTACCGACATCTTTACTCTGAAATTTATGAAGCATGCAATTATGATATATTGACAATTAATGGTGATTGAAATGCAAATGTTGGAAACATACCAGAAGGATCAGTAGTTGGAAAATAAGGCCTTGTTAATAGAAATGATTCTGGTGATAGCATGATAGATTTGTGCAAAAACAGTAACTTATTCATTGCAAATACCTTTTGAAACAACATAAAAGATGATTACATACATCAACCTCATAAAATGGAATATATAGAAATCAAATTGACTACATCTGTTGGAAGAGAATGTGGAAAGACTCTGGATCATTAGCTAAAACAAAGTGAAGGGCAGACTGTGAAACAGAACATTAATTGCTCATATGGAAGTTCAATCTGAAGCTGAAGAAAATTAAAACAAGTATGGAATTACTTGTGTGGCAATGTAGGATAAGCTGTGGGCTGCAAGGTCCATTTGAAATGCAAACCTTGTGGTTCAAATGCACAAGTGGCTCCTTGGAAACCCTACACAGGACAGCTATGAGTCAGAACTAACCTGAGCGCAATTAACAACAAAAATGAAAGCCAAAATATGACCTTGAAAATATCCCACCTGAATTCAGAAATTATCTCAAGAACAGATTTGATGCATTAGACATTAATGACTGAAGACCAGAAGAGTTGTAGGATGACATCAAGAGGAAAGCAAAAGGTCATAAAGAAGAAAAGAAAGAATGAAAAGATCAAAATAATGTCAAAAGAGATTCTGAAACTTGTTCTCCAGTATAGAGCTTCAAAAGCAAATGGAAGAAAGGAGGAGGTAAAAGAGATGAACTGAAATTTTCAGTGGGCAGCTCGAGAAGACAAAAGGTATTATAATGAAATGTACAAACAAAGATCTGAAGTTAGAAAACCAGAAAGGAACAAAAATACTCACCATTTCTCAAGCTGAAAGAACTGAAGAAAAAATTCAAGCCTCCACTTCTGATATTGAAGTATTCTATGGGCAAAATGTTGAATGGTGCAGAAAGGATCAGAAGAAGATGGAAAGAATACATAAAGTCACGGTACCAAAAATAAATGGTCAATGTTCAACCACTTCAAGAGGTATCATATAATCAAGAGCCAATGATACTGAAGGAAGAAGTCCAAGCTGCACTGAAGGCATTGGCAAAGAACAAGATACCAGAACTAATGGAATCCAAATTGAAATCTTTCAACAAATTGAGGCAGCACTGTAGGTATTCACTCAACTACATCAGTAAAATTGGAAGACAGTTAACTGGCCAATTGATTGGAAGAGATCCGTATTTGTGCCCATTCCAAAGAGAGGTGACCTACAGATTGCCAAAATCATCAGATAATATCACACAAAAGTAAAAGTTTGTTAAATTAAAAAATTAATGCAACCGTACATTAGCAGAGAACTGCCAGAAATTCATGCTAGATTCAGAAGAGGACATGGAATGAGGAAGATTATTGCTGATGTCAGATGGATCTCGGCTGAAAACAGAGAACACCAGAAAGATGTTTACCAGTACTTTAATGACTATTCAAAGGCTATTGAATGTGTTGATCATGATAAGCTATAGATAACATTATAAAGAGTGGGTATTGAGGAACATTTAATTGTTCTCATGAGGAACTTTTACATAGATCAAATGCAATCATTTGAACACAATAAGGGGACTCCAAAAGGTTTAAAAGCAGGAAAGGTATGCATCATTGTTGTATTGTTTCATCATACTTTTTCAATCTATATGCTGAGCAAATAATCTGAGAAACTGAATTATATGAAGAAGAACAGGGCATCAAGATTTGAGGAAGACTCATTAACAACATGCGATCTGCAGATGATACAACCTTGCTTGCTGAAAGCAAAGAGGACCTACCTAAAATACTTACTGATAAAAATCAAAGACCACAGCCTTAATGGAAAGAAAACAAAAATCCTCAACACTGGACCAAAAAGAAACACCATGATGAATGGAGAAAAGATTGAAACTGTCAAAGACTTCATTTTGCTTGGATCCACTATCAACATTCATGGAAGCAATAGTCAAGAAATCAAACAACATATTCCATTAGGCAAATCTGCTGCACAAGATCTCTTTAAAGTGTTCAAGAGCAAAGATGTCAGTTGGAGGACTAAGGTGTGCCTGACCCAAGTCAAAGTATTTCCAATAGATTCACATGCATGTGAAAGTTGAACAATGAATAAGACCATATAGGTGAATTGATACATTTAAATTATGGTTTTAGAGAGTAATACTGAAAGTACCATAGACAGCCAGAAGAACTAATAAATATGAAGAATTAGCCAGAATGCTACTTAGAAGCCAGGACGATGACATATTATCAGGAGATACTAGTCCTTGGAGAAGGATACCATGCTTGAATTTTTTCCGTCTGTTCTTTGATCTTGAGAAATGCCGGGTGTGTGTTCTTCCCTTTTAGCTTCCTAACTCCAGGTCATTACACAGTCCTTTATAATATTTTTACTTTTTATTGTCAGACTGCCCTTTGAAATGTTCTGCTCTTTTACTTCCTCATTTCTTCCATTTGCTTTAGCATCGCTATACTCAAAAGCAAATTTCAGAGTCTCTTCTGTCATCCATTTTGGTCATTCCTATCTTTTCAATGATCTTTTGCTTTATTCATGGATAATGTTCTTGATGTCATCCTGCAATTCTTATGGTTTTTAATTATTAGTATCTATTGCATCAAATGTGCCCTTGAAATAGTCTCTAAATCCAGGTGGGATACACTCAAGGTCACTATTTGACTCTTGTGCATCTGTTTGAATTTTCTTCAACTTTAGCTTTCTGAACTTGCTTATGAGTAATTGAGGGCCTGTTCCAGTCAGTCTATAACCTTGTTTGGACTGTTGATATTGACTTTCTCCACTGTCCCTTCCCACAGATGTAGATAATGTTATCCCTGTATAGTCCATCTGTTGCAGCCATTTATATTGTTGAAGAAAGATATTTGGTAAAAGTCATTGGTCTTACAAAATTTTATCATGTGATTTCCATATTATATAATACTATATTTATTGAAAGTTCAGAATGAAATTTCAGAGTATTGAAAACTTCAAAAAGATTTTAATCACAGAAAAGGACATGTAAGCTAGGTGTGGTCAAATCATGAACATTTAAAAAATTATGAAAAGCCTAGGATAAAAATTTTCTTTATTAATACATCTTAAAAGGATAGTTAATATGAGTATGCACATACACACACATGCAAAAGGGTTTTCAAAAGTTTATGGAAAACTTTCATTATCTTTGAATGTATGTCTTTGTGTGTGTGTGTGCATACTTATGCTAACTATATTTTAAGATGTATTAATATACCAAATTTTTGACACAGGCTTTTTAATTTTTAAAAATTTTCCATACTTGACTATATTTAACTGTGTGATATTCTGTAATTAAGGTCTGTCTTATACACACACATATGATCTGTCTTATGCACACGTGTGTGTGTATATATATATTTGTTGTTGTTATGTGCTGTGAGTCGGTCTAATTCCTACTGACCCTGTACAGGGTTTCTGAGGCTGTAAATCTTTAATCTTTACGGGAGCAGAAAGCCTCATCTTTCTCCCACGGAACAACTGGTAGTTTCAAACTGTTGACCGTAAGATTAGTAGCCTGATTTGTAACAACTACACTACCAGAGCTCTCTCTCTCTCTCTGTGTATATATATATATATGTGTGTGTGTATATATATATAGCTAAGTTCCATACAGTCAGTTCCAACTGATAGCGATCCTGTATAGGGTTTCTGAGGAGTGACTGGTGAATTTGAACCACTAACCTTGAAGTTCAAAAAGGTCTTGTGGTCCAGTTCTTATCCTACAGTACCATACCTGGACTCCATATTTACTTATTTATTAAAAAACCTATTACTATTGAGATGATTCTGACTCTTAGTGACCCTATAGTACATAGTAGACTTGCCCCATAGTGTTTGCAAAGCTGTACATCTGTATAAAGCAAACCATTACATCTTTCTTTCATCAAGAAAATGGTGGGGTTAAACCACTAAAAATGACAAGAAGTTGACCAATGTGCTTGCTACCAGAGCTCCTAAATATATATATGAATTTATTTGTATATTTAGAATTGAGAACATTGTGCAAAACTCCGTCAGATCCTTGTGGAATATTCTTCCATCTCTTTTGCAACAAGTCATGGTAATTTATTAAATTGTTTTAAAAATTGTCTTAAAAATACGATGTTAAATATGATGTTAATATTGATGTTGAAGCATTGATATAGCTATTATTTGATACATCCTAATTTGTGTATCTTTAAAATGAAACCTTGTTAAGTCCAAGTTTCTATAAGCATCAGTCCTCAGTTTGTCCCTGTAGCAGTATGATTAGGAATTATTTTTCTACCCTGTCATACTTATTAACTCCAATACAATAGTTGTTGTCATGTCTTCAAGTTTGAAAATTTGCTATCTTATCAGAAGAATAAAATTTATAATGCTAAAAAATATGACATGAAACATATTTTAGTGAAACCAATGCAAACCATTATAACTAAACTATATTAATCGTGGAAATTGTACATAATAATTTAAATATATATATATACCATAGTTACATTTAATGGTAAGTTTAACTTGAGCTTTTTATGTATGTGTACTAAACCTTGTGATATGGTGTGTATTTTGAAGTTATAACAGGAGAATACTGAAATATTAAATTATTTTTTCCTTTTTAGTAAATTTTCCTCTATTACAATACCATTTTCTGATAAAATAAGTTTATTAGGATGAGAATCATTCCCATGGGAAAAGAAAGGAGAAATGGTATTTATAAGAATGCCTCTTTTCAGTTCTTGTTCCCACATACAAATATTTAACTTTGTAAAAAATCTTGAAATTTTGAAGAGAGAGAAAACACCATTTTCTTAAAATTCTTTTTAAGTTTTTATTGTGATTTATGTGGGTTTACATGGGAGAAAATCAGTTTTACATTCATCCTATCGTATTTCGTTTCATTGTAATGATTACAATCTCCTCCATGCATTTTAAATAACCAAAGGGTACACCCCCCGCAGGCCTGCCTCCCAGCCATCAGCACACACCCCCTCTCCCTCCCTGAGTCCAGTGTTTCCAGCCACTCCATCTGTCCACATCATCCTCTCTGTCCCCATCCCTGGCATCACTGCCTCTCTGGGTAGGGTCACACTCTCCGCTCTTCTCACTTGATGGTCCCAGGGACCTCTGCTCCTGGGCTGCAAAATCAATCACTCCCCTCTTTTTGTCAAAAAATGTCTACCTCTACATTTCCAACCCTCACAGTCAGTCCTGATGGCAATTATTCACAATTGTACCCAACGAGTCTTATCCCCATTTCCCTTCACCAGCCCGGTCCCAATAGATTAGAAATCATTCAGTGGAAGTTCTATCTACCCCTGCCTCATGTGGAACTAGGCTCCCTCTTGAAAGCTTGTAAGCTAGTCACTTCTTGCCTTTATAGTCCCCTTTCCTCCCCATTTTGGGTAGCCAATGTCTAAGTTGCCCATGCCTGTCAACCTTGTGTACCAAGGGGTTGGAAGTGATCCTTGCTGTAAAGATTTGTTCCCTTTTTTTGAGCTACTACATCCATAAGTACAGGTAAATTTCATCAAATTGTAGTGGGTTACTGGTTTTTGTTTTCTACCTTCTTTCTTCCTCTAGTCAAGTTCTGATTATCCAGCCATCTAAGCCAGGTCAAGTGGGTACTATCTGCAATTATGGGTGTGCTTGTTCATCTCCCTTCAGTTCATATCAGGTGAACGCTTCACTCACCACTCTAGTCCTCTGTGGCCATGTCATTGCTTCTGGGCTCAGGAGTCCCCGGGTCTTACCGTACTGCTGGCCATCCAGGTCTCCAACCAGGCTCACAGGAGTCTACTGAATGTGGTCAGACTTAGTTCCCAACTTCATTGCTGTTTTTTACCCCCTCTTCCACTTATTGGTGACCAATAAGACCTTGAGTATTCCCCTTGAGTCTTAGTCTTGGAAGGGAGTTTGTTCTGAGGGGACCCGACCATTTACCTTGATGGCTCCCAGGCGAACAGCTTACTTGTTCTTGTAGTAATCAATCAAACTGCCGTTATTATTTCTGATTTTTCCTGCTGGTCTTTCTTCATGAACTATCTTCTGTTCTTCTACCTGCTCCAGGCTGGTCTACTTTTCCTTTCCAGTGGAAATTTCCCATCTCAAACAATTCGGATGGGGTTCTGGTTTCCACCTGTGGTCTGATGCAATGCAAACTCAATAGGAGGCCTCTTTCATTGGGCAACTTATAGCTCCCTTTAAGGTATTCCAATCAGTTATATGCTGAAGACGACTTACAAGCTTTCTGTTGTGATCTTTCTGGCTATTCCTTTCTCTCTCTCCC
>NW_006408549.1:24006679-24040510 GCF_000296735.1 Chrysochloris asiatica
TGTACCACAGTTTGTTTATCCATTCTTCAATTGATGGGCATTTAGGCTGTCTCCATCTTTTTGCTATTATAAATAGTGCTGCTATGAACATGGGTGTGCATGTATCTATTCGTGTTATGGCTCATATTTCTTGTGGGTAGAGGAATTGAGGGATCATAAGGTATTTCTATTTCCAACCTTCTGAGGAAGCGCCGTAATGCTTTCCAGAATGGTTGGACAATTTTTCAATCCCACCAACAATGTAGAAGGGTCCCAGTCTCTCCTCATCCTCACCAGCATTTATTGTCCTCTACTTTTTTGATCTTTGCTGTTATTGCTGGTGTGAGATATTTCATTGTTGCTTTGATTTACATCTCTCTGATGGCTAGTGATTGTGAACATTTCTTCATATGTTTCTTGGCTGCCTGGATCTCCTCCTTGGTGAAGTATCTGTTCATATCCTGTGCCCATTTTATAATTGGGTTATTTTTCTTTTTCTTGTAGAGGTGTTGTTGTAGTTTCCTATATATTTTAGAAATGAGTCCCTTATCTGATGTGTCATTGCAAAAGATTTTTTCCTATTCTGTGGGTTCCCTTTTGACTCTTTTGGTGAAGTCTTTTGATGCACATAAATTTTTAGTTTTTAGTATGTCCCAATCATCTATTTTGTCTACTTTTGTTTGTATACCTTTCAAAATGTTTGGTAGTCTGTGTATGTCCTGAATTAGAGCCCTCACATTTGTCCCTATTTTTTTATTGATGACCTTCATAATTTTGGGATTCACATTTAGATCTTTAATCCATGCTGAGTTGGTTTTTGTATAGGGTGTGAGGCAAAGGTCTTGTTTTAATCTTTTGCATATTGCTTTCCAGTTCTGCCAGCACCATCTGTTAAAGAGACTATCTCCTCCCCATGCAATATACCTAGGTACTGTGTCAAAAATCAGTTGGCTATATGTGGATTGGTTAATTTCTGGATTCTCAATTCTGTTCCATTGATCTACATATCTTTCATTGTACCAGTACCAGGCTGATTTGACCACTGTAGCCATGGAGTAAAATTTGAAATCGGGAAGTGAGAGGCCTCCAACCTTGTTCTTCTTTTTAAGCAGTGCTTTGCTTATCCTGTGTCTCTTTCCTTTCCATATAAAGTTTGTAATTGTCTTTTCCATCTCTTTGAAGAATGTTTTTGAAATCCGGCTTGGGATTGCATTATATGTGTAAATAGCTTTGGGCAATATTGACATTTTCACGATGTTGGGTATTCCCAATCAGGAATATGGTATGTTCTTCCACTTCTGTAAGTTTCTTTTGGTTTCTTATAGTAGTGTTTTGTCACTTTGCTTTGGATAGGTCCTTTGTTTCTCTGGTTACATTTATTCATAATTATTTTATCCTTTGGGTGGCTATTGTAAATGGTATTGTTTTCCTAATGTACTTTTCAGTGCTGTCATTGTTACTATAGAGGAATCCAACAGATTTTTGTATGCTGATATTATACCCTGCCACTTTTCTTAATCTTCCAATGTTGTCTAGCAGCTTTTTTACTGAGTCTTTGGGGTTTTCTATATATAGGATCATATCATCTGCAAATAGAGAGAGTTTTATTTCCTCTTTGCCAATTTTGATGCCTTTAATTTCCTTAACTTGCCATTTAGCTCTGGCTTAGACTTCCAAAACAATATTGAATAGGAGTGGAGACAGAGGGCATCCTTGTCTGGTTCCCTTTCTCAGAGGAAAAGCTTTCAGTTTCTTTCCATTGAGAATTTTATAGGCTGTTGGTTTTGTTTATATGCTCTTGATTATGTTGAGGAATTTCCTTTTAATTCCTACTTTGTTGAGTGTTTTTATCAGGAATGGATGTTGGATTTTGTCAAATGCCTTTTCTGCATCTTTCAATATGATCATGTGGTTCTTTTCCTTTTTCTTATTTATATGATGGATTACATTGATTGTTTTTCTAATGTTGAACTATCCTTGCATCCCTTTTATTAAACCCACTTGATCATGATTTATTATTTTTCTGATGTGCTACTGGATTCTGTTGGCTGGGATTTTGTTGAGAATTTTTGCGTCTGTGTTCATGAGAGATATTGGTCTATAATATTCTTTCTTAGTAGTGTCTTTCCCTGGTTTTGGTATGAGGGTTATGTTTGCTTCATAAAATGTATTAGGAAGTTTTCCATCCTCTTCTATTCTGGAGTAATTTGAGTAGAACTGGTGACAACTCTTCCTTGAATGCTTGGTAGAACTCACCAATGAACTCATCTGGGCCTGGACTTCTTTTGCTTGGGAGTTTTTTCATGACCTTCTCAATTTCTTCTTTTGTTATGGATCTGTTCAAGTTTTCTATTTCACTCTGTGCAAGTTTAGGTAGGTCTTGCTTTTCTATATACGTATTCATCACTTCTACTTTTTCTAATTTGTTTGAGTACAACTCTTCATAGTATTCTGTTATTATCCTTTTCATTTCGTTTGGTTCCTTTGTGTCATTGTCCATGTGATTTCTAATGAGAGTTATTTGGGTCTTCTGCCTCTTTTCTTTTGTTAGTTTTGCCAGTGGTTTGTAAATTTTATTAATCCTTTCAAAGAACCAGTTTCTTGTCCTGTTGATTCTTTGTATAGTTTTTCTGTTTTCCATCTCATTTATTTCTGCTCTTATCTTCATTATTTCTTTTCTTTTGGCGACTGTAGGTTCCCTCTGCTGGTCTGTTTCTAACTGTTGTAGATGTTGTGTTAATGCATTAATTTTAGTTCTTCCCTCTTTTTTGTTGTGTATGTATTGCAAAAATTGTCCTCTCACTTTCTCCATGTCCCAAGGAATTTGGTATGTTGTGCTTTCATTCTCGTTTGTTTCTAGGAACTTTGTGAATTCACATATAATTTTCCATGTATTCGGCTTCCTTTCCTTGGTCTTCTTATTGTTGATTTCTAGTTTTATAGCATTGTGGTCTGAAAAGATGCTTTGTAGTAATTTGATGTTTTTAAATTTATGGAGGCTTGCTTTGTGACCTAACACATGGTCTATTCTAGAGAATATTCCATGTGCACTGGAGAAGAATGTATATTATGCTGTTGTTGGATTGAATGTTCTGTATACATCTGAGGCCAAGTAGGTTGATTGTGTTGTTTAGTCCTCTGTAATTTTGTTGATTTTCTTTCTGGTTGTTCTGTCCCTTTTCGAAAGTGGTGTATTAAACTCTCCCACTATAATTGTAGATTTATTTATTTATTTCTTCAATTCTAGTAAGGTTTGCTTCATATATCTTGGTGCTCTTTCATTGCTAGTGTAGATATTTATTATGGTTATGTTGTCTTGCTCATTTGATCATGAGATAATGTCCTTTTTTTTATCTCTTATGTTGGTTTTTGTCTTAAAGTGTACTTTATTGGAGATTAGTAGTGTCACTTCTGCTTGTTTATTGTTGCAGTTAGCTTGGTATATTTTTTTTCCATCCTTTATCTTTTAGTCTGTTTTTTTCTTTGTTTGTAAGGTGTGTGTCTTGTAGGCAGCGTATTGAAGGGTCTTGTTTTCTTATCCATTCTGCCACTCTGTCTCTTCACTGGTGCATTTAATCCATTGACATTCAATGTAATTATCGATAGGTATAAATTAATTGCCATTATGTTGTTTTTGGTAGTGCTGTATGTTCTTTTGTTCTGCATTCCTTAATGTGTTGGGTTTGTGTTTTTTGTACTATTATTTGTAAGTTTCTTCTTAGTTTTCATGTTTGCTTGTTCTGTTTGGAAGTTCATTTTCATGGCAAGTTGTGAAGTATTAACTTTCTTTGGGGTTACCTTATAGTCTATTAACTTTTCCCTCCAGTTAAGACAATCTATTGTATTCTATTATCTACCTGACCTCCTCACCACCTGGATCTCTGTTCCTACATTTATCCCTTCTTTGACTTTGTTATTATTTTGATCTTCGGTTGACCTACCAGCTCCTTTGAATTCATTGTTGTAATTTTGTTCTGTTCTGGACTCTGCCACCCATCGTCTGAGTTTCAGGGGTGTTGCCAGGCCAGTCAGTCTCTGGTCGTTGTCTGTTCTTGTTGGTTTTCAGTCCAAAGAACTCCCTTTAGGATGTTTTGAAGTACTGGATTGGCTCTGAAAAAAATCTCTTAGCTTCTGTTTATCCTGGAATGTTTTGATTGTACCATCATATTTGATTGACAGTTTTACTGAATAGGTGATTCTTGGTTGGTAGTTGTTTTCTTTTAGGATTTTGGATCTATCTCCCCATTGTCTTCTTGCCTACATGTTTTCTGCTGAGAAGTCAAACTTAATCTGATTTGCTTGCCTTTGTAAGTAACATTTCTCTTTTCCCTGGCTGCTTTTAGGATTCTCTCCTTGCCTGATTTTGGAGAACTTGATTAGTATATGTGTTGGTGATATTTTTTTTTTTTTTTTTGGCGGGGGGTGTCTATCCTTCTTGGTGTAGGTTCAGTTTCTTGAATATTTATCTTCTCATCTTTCAAGATATTAGGGAAATGTTCTTCCAGAAACTTTTCAACTATCTCCTCTGTGGACTTCTGATTCTTCCTGTTCCGGAATGCCAATAATACTTAATTTGTTTCTCTTCATGTTATCCAGCATGAATCCGAGACTCTCTTCAATTTTTTTCATCCTTTTTTCTGCTTGCTTTTCTATCTTAGCAGTATTGACAGATTTGTCTTCTAGCTCACTGGTTTTGGCTTTCATTTCTTCAGTTCTGCTTCCTATCCATTTCAGTGTATTGTCCATTTCTGATATTTTATTATTAATCATGTGGACCTTTTTTTGCAGGTTTTGAATTGTTTTCAGTGTTGTATTCTATCTTGTTTGATTGCTCTTGTTGTGCTTTCCTGACTTCTTCATTGTTTTCCTCTACCCCTTTTCAGAGCAGTTGAATTTGTTTCCACATCATTCTTCCAAATTCCTTCCCAGGCAAATCCAAAACCTGCTCTTCCTCTTCTGGGGAGCCTTTGTCTGTCTCTAGCTCATTTGCCTCAGTTACTCTTTTCTGTTTTGGGACATGTTTTAAGATCTTTTGTTGTGTTTTGTTTCTCATTTCCAGTAGTTATGTGGATTTTTAATGCTTAAATGAATATTTGTTGCTGTGTTATTAAGCTTACTGGGTGTCTCCTGGTGGGTGTTATCAGGAGATAGGCTTTCCTTTTTGCGTGTAATGCTTAGCAGCTGCTATTGGCTCTTGTCTCAATGGTGGAATACTATGGGGTATTCTTGCAGTGTGGCTATATGGCCATGATTGCTGACTTTTCTTTGATAACGTAGGGTAAAAAAGCTCCCACCTCCAGGAAAAATGTGTGATCAAAAGGACCAGAAGCAAAAACAATATAAAAGCAGAGACAAAAACCACCACTTTGAAACAAAAATAAAACTGTGGCTGACTGTCCAATC
This sequence comes from Chrysochloris asiatica, assembly GCF_000296735.1. Classification (NCBI taxonomy): domain Eukaryota; kingdom Metazoa; phylum Chordata; class Mammalia; order Afrosoricida; family Chrysochloridae; genus Chrysochloris; species Chrysochloris asiatica. The sequence continues at coordinate 24,012,062 of NW_006408549.1, forward strand.
ACCTTGCTAAGGCCCCTCCTCTAGTCACCACCATAGAGTTGTTCAGATAAATATTGAGAGTTAATGGGAGAAAGATTGTCTACTATTTTTGTCTCTGATGGTCAGTTAGGTATCCACGTGTGCATAGCATAATTCTTGAAATAGTTGTGTCTTTTTATGTTGGGGTTTTACAGATTGTTAATATGGTTTGTCTGTCAGGACAAACCTGCTTTTTTTCTTGTTGGAGAGGCAGGAGTAAAGGGTCCCACACAAGTTAACTTTAGGGCTGGGACCCACAGGCAGAAGTCAAAATCAGCAGCCAAAGAATTTTCCCTTGGGCCAATATGGGTCTTTCTATCTGTGCTGTGGTAAAGCTGTCTTCTCAGTGCTGGACTTTTTTTGGAGTGCACACCCACCCGACTGATGGCATCCAGGCTAGGCAAAGAAGGAGCAACAGGGAAGAGGAGGGAAAAAATGTATAGAATCTCCCCACGCCTCCTTTTGCAAATGTCACTGCTCTGTTTTTGGTGCCATTTCACTGTCCAGGTGTGGTTGTAGCTCCATCCTCTGACCTCTGCCAGAGCAGTATGGCTGCAGAAGGAGTCCCTTGTCTTGACTGATTCCTTCATCACAATATTTTCTTTTATACCGTGATTTTTCCGCTGGCAGTTGTGAGAAAATGATGCCCTAAACTTTATGCTAGATCCAGAGCTCTGGTGCTGTTCCGTGAGAGCATCTTCTCTGGGGTTTCAGCCCCACCCCCACGGAGCCTGTCCTACCTGAGTCTGCTCTGCTGCCACCAAAACCAGAAGTCCTATTTTCTTAAAATTGTTGAAATTTAAGATTTAAAAGTCAAGAATCAAAAATGAAAGAAAGACCACAGTGAAAACCATACTTATCCAAACCCACTGGCATCATGTAGATTCCAACTCACAGCTACCATATAGGACAGAGTAGGATTTGTGAGATTGCAGAACTTTATAGGAGCAGATAGCCTCATCTTTCTCCTGTGGAGTGGCTGGTAGGTTTGAACTGTTGACCTTGTGGTTAGCAGTCCAATGCTAAAAATATGATTCAAGAGCTAGTTCTGCCTCACTGGAATGTTGTTATGTTGTTATCTACCCTCCAGTCTGTTTCAACACATAGGGATTCCTTGGAGTGGCTGGTGGCTTGAACAGCTAGCCTTATGGTAAGCAGTCCAATGCTCTTCTTACAGTGACACACCAAAATCCCAAAGAGCAAGGAAATGAGTGATGAAAAGTGAGAATCATAGGTTTCACTACCATCAAGGTCAAAGTTTTAGTGTTGATGATGGAAATATGCCCATAGATTTATTGTGTTAGCTAGTGAATTTCAAAACCTTGGCAGTTTACGTGATTTCTAGAAAGATTCTCAGTCAGTTTTATTTGGAAATCAACACAGTAGGTTTGTGATAGAATAGTAATGGTTGTGAGAGGTACTAAGTAGATGAACATGGATAAAACTACACATATTCACATAGTGGAGAAGAAGAAGATAAAACAAACAAACACTGCCAATGAGCCAATTCTTACAGGCTAGTGTAGAAGTTTTTTTTAGAGTAAGACTAAATCATCTCGTGGAGTACTTGGTAGATTTGAACCACCAACACTGTGTTAACTGCTCAACACTTAAGCCACTGCTCTATAAGTACTCCTTTTCCATAGTGAAAGCAGTAGAAAATTATCCCAGGAATCTGAGGAGGAGGGACTTGGTGTTTTAGAAGAGCCATAGATTTGGAAGGAGATGATTGCAGAATATAGAACTATACCACTGGAATCAGTGGCAGGTCAATGATGATTAGCAAGTTACTAGTTTAACATGCAAACACCCAGGTGATTCCTGGGACAGTACCAGATATAAAACGTCGGACACCCAAGAGCCAGTGCTCCGAACTCTGCATTTTGGGGGAAGAAAGCAGGTAAGGACATACATCTTGAAAAATTGTGCTCCCAAAGAAGCCTTAGTTTTAAACCACAGATATATTTAACTGAAAAGACTTGGTCTACTGTCATTATGCAAATGATAGTCTAAAAGTAAGGAAGCCATAGGAAATAAAGGTTTTTCAACTATCTGATTTCTGAATTCAAGCATATTAAAGTGAATCCTTACAATAATCTTGCCATGTGAATATCAGCATACATTCAAATTTTAAAATGATATATAGGTAGGTTGATTAATCTAAAGTATCATTGTAAAGTGAGAGGTGATAAAAAGATTCAAAATCAGTTCCATGGAGCCCTGTATGGTCTATCCTTTAACTGAACCTCAATGTCTTTTTTCTCACATTCTTTCAGTACGGTATTATAATTAATGGCTATGCTAACATTCTGTGATCTTTCCACTCTGCAGAGATACCTGTCAGCAACTTTGCAGTAAAATTATTATAAAAAAGATTATTTCTGCCTTCCCCCATTAAGCCTTAGGCTATTGGCTTGGGATTCAGAAGATCATAGAAGGACATGAAAGTCTGGGTTTGCTAGGAGTAATATTTAGCTGCTAAGATTTAGTGTGTGAAATTTTGAGTTTAATTATCAAGTCTTTGACTTCCTGGGGGTATGAAATGTACATAACTTCTCTGAGACTGATATATTTTTTTTTCTTAATCTGCAAGTAAAAGATGACTTATCTGCCTCAGAGATTTATTATGAACATTATATGGTATAATGTATATAGAAAAGCTTTGTAAGTACTAAAGCTATAAGCAAATACAAATATTTGTATTTGGTAATTATTACTAAAGTCATCTAAACTTATTATGTGTGTATGTGTGGTAGATCAAGCTAAATGGGTCTAAAACTAGATTTCTGAATGTGCTGGAAAGAAACATTTTATTAAAAATATTTGAAAATACATGTCTTGTATAGAAATAAGAATACTGCCTATAAACATATTTAAAATAACTGGAAAAAATGTGTTCTCTGCTTTTAAAAGAAAATATACAGTAAGTGGCACTAATTTGGTAAAAGTACACTAATTCACATTCATTTATTCATTAGTTTAAAATCAGTACCATAAGCTCTAAATATATAGAACTTATTTTAAGCAACAAAAATCAAGTTTAGCTGGGGAAACAAATATTATAAATGTAACGTGAATATGTATCTTCCCTTTAGGCCTTATTGAAAATCAGGTTCCAATAGGAAGTGTAAGACAATGTAAATTAATTTAATTGTCATTGTTCTGAATTATATCTTAACTATTTTAAAGAATAGTATAAAGGCCTATAATGGAATAGGTAAATCCTTTTTAAGGTTAATAAGTTTAGATTAAATAATATGTTAAATAATTATTATAGATTCTTAAAGAATATTGCTTCTGTGTTTTGTTTTTATACTTTTATCTAAATGATATTGTAAAGCCATATGTAAAAGATGAAAAGCATATTGTTGTTAAGTGCTGTAGAATCAGTTCTGACTCATAGCCACCCTGTATAGAGTTTCTGAGACTTTAAAATCTATGTAGGAGCAGAAAGCCTCATCTTTCTCCCATGGAGCTGCTGGCGGTTTTGAACCATGGACATTTTGGTTCTCAGTCCAGTACTTATCATATGGAGCTACCGCACTCCTAAAAAAGCATATATTGTTCTTAGAAGTTGGTTGTGACTCATAAAGACCTTATGCACAACAGAACAAAATAGTGCCAGGTCCTCCGCCATCCTCACAATTGTTGTTAAACTTGAGCCCATTGCCGTTACCATTGTACCAATCCAACTCATGGGGGGGCTTCCTCCTTTTCATTGACCCTTCACTTTACCTTGCATGATCTCCTTCTGATATTATGTCCAAAGCCATCCTGACTTCTAATGACTTCTAAGGAGCAGTCTGTCTGTGCTTCTTCCAACATTGATTTGTTTGTTCTAATATCAGTGCATGGTAAAACCCTCCTACCCCCTCACCCTCCACCCCCTCACCCTGCCCAATTTCCAAAGACTTTATTGGTAAATGTGCTTTAGGAAAGGATCCTCAGTATCTCATTGCTTGGGAGTCTCTGGAATGAAGACCTGTGTCAAAAACTGTATCCATATTGCTGTTTTGTCCACTCTTATTCATAGATCCCATCATGGCCACAAGACTTGTAGTCAACCATTTCCTCCTAACTCAAATACATCAACTCATATAGTTTTCCTTATTCACTGTCCAACTTTCAAATACATATGAAGCTGTTGACACTAGATGGCTTGGATCAGATGCACTTCAGTGAAACAGTTTTCTAAAGAATTGCATATTGAGACTAATTTATATAAGTCAAAGTTTGAAACCAAAGTTTCCCTTAAATATTGCTTAGTAGAATGATCTTACCTTTATGTCCTATATTCTCTGAGTCTAACACAATCATAGACTGAATAAACTTATTTTGCATGAATGTATGAATAATCAGGGCATTGTAATTCTGATATTAAACTCCACTATTCTGTATAAATTATTTTCCTTTAAAACTACCTCCATTTTTCTAATGTTGTAGATTATTCCATTCTAGATAATAAAATGTAGATATATAGAAAGATGTATGACCTTAAAGATATAATAGAATTTGTGTGTCAGTCAAAACTTTATTATGTTTTCTCTTATCTCCTCAACTCTATGCCCTAATGATTTATTTCTTTATCTCTTTTCTACACTGGATCCTTAAAGAATGCTCAAAATTGGAGAAGTAAATTGGTTAATGAGCATAGTTTTAAAAGCCAAGCATAAAGAAAGTCCTATAAGTCTATTTTCCTGTTAACATTTAGCTAGGATTATCTCTATATAAAGGAACCTTGGTAATATAGGGGTTAGATATTGGATTGCTAACTGCAAGGTATGTAGTTTGAATCCAACAACTTCTCTGTGGAAGAAAAAAGAGGCTTTCTGCTCCTGTAATGATTTACAGACTCAGAAACCCTATACAGGACTGCTGTAAGTAAGAATCAGCTGGACAGCACATCACCACCACTACCATCTTTATATAGGGAATTTCTAGGAATTCATTAGTATCATGAACCTTAATTGAACTCATACTACATAGCTAAGGAGCTCTGGTAGCATAGAGGTTACGAGTCGAGCTGCTATTCTCACGGTCAGCAGCTCGAAACTATCAGCGTTTCTGCAAGAGAAAGATGAAGCTTTCTGCTCCTATAAAGATTTATAGCTTCAGAACCCCCTTAACAGGGTCACTATGAGTTGGAACCGACTCTACGGCACACAGCCATCACCACTGCTACATGGCTGTGAACAGTGCCAGGATGCAAGGATGGAAGCTAAGACACTAGAATGAAATACATAAATATTTATAATCACACAGATTATATAGTAGAGTGTGTGAGTATGTCAGATATTGTATCAGAAGGGAAAAAAAAAAAAAAAAAAGACAGTGCATGCAAACAAGATACTTGTTATTAAGTGCCATTGAGTGAGCTCCAACTCATAGCTACCCTGTATAGGGATTCCAAGGAACATCTGGTGAGTTTGATCTCCTAACCTTGTGATTCAAACCGACCTTGCAGTCCAGTGATTTTCTCACAGCGCCTCCTGGACTCCATAAACAAGGCAATTAAGGAGATATTAATGGATATTTTCTTCACAAAGCCTTGATTAAGTCTAAAATAAAACAATAAATAGTGGTGCAGCAACAGAAGGATGTATATTGACCCTAGGACTGCAGGACAAAATGGACTGAATTGCTCTAGAAATCCAGGAATAGTAGTCGTTGTTGAACCAAAGTGAAGCATTTAGTAGATTTTACCTGATTCTTGTTCTTTAACAAGGAATTGGTGGAATAAAAATTGAAATCTTTCAAGAAAGTGAGGCAACACAGGAGGCACTCACTCATTTATTCCAAGAAATTTGGAAGATGGCTATCTGGCAGACTGATTGAGAGAGATCTGTATTTGTGCCCATTCCAAAGAGAGGTGACCCAATGGAATGCATCATCAGACAATATCTTTGATATTCCATGTGAGTAAAGTTTTACTAAAGGTAATACAGAAATGGCTGCAATTGTACACTGACAGAGAACTTCCAGAGGTTCAAGCGAAATTCAGAAGAGAATGTGGAACTAGGGATATCATTGCTGATGTCTGATGGATCTTGGCTGAAAGGAGAGCATATAGAAAGATGTTTACCTGTGCTTTATTGACTATGCAAAGGCTTTTGGTTGTGTGGATCATGACAAGCTATGAACAACATTGTGAAGTGTAAGTATTCCTGAACACTTAATTGTTTTCATGAGGCATCTGTACATAGACCAAGAGGCAGTTGTTCGAACAGAACATGGGAACACTGAATGATATAAAATTAAGAAAGGTGTGTGAGAGGGTTGTATTCTTTCACCATACTTATTCAACCTGTATGCTTAGCAAATAATCCGAGGATTGGAGGAAGACTCATTAACAACAACAACATATTGGATGATACAACCTTGCTTGCTGAAAGTGAAGAGGACTTAAAATACTTACTGATGAAAATCTAAGACCACAGCCTTCGGTATGGATTGCATCTCAGTGTAAAGAAAACAGAACACTCGACCAATAAACAACTTTCTTATCGATGGAGAAAAGATTGAAGTTGTCAAGGACTCCATGTTGCTTAGATCAACCATCAACATTCAGGGAAGCAGCAGTCAAGAAATCAAATGACATATTATTGCGTTAGGCAAATCTGCTGCACAAGACCTTTTTAAAGTGTTGAAGAGCAAAGATGTCAGCTTGAGGACTAAGGTGTGTCTGACCCAAGCCATGGTGTTTTCAATACATTATATGCATGTGAAAGCTGGACAGTGAATAAGGAAGACTGCAGAGGAATTGATGATTTTGAGTCATGGTGTTGGAGGAGAATATTGAAAGTGCCATGGGCTGCCAAAAGAACCAACAGATCTGCGCTGGAAGAAGCACAGCCAGAGTGCTCCTTGGAGGCTAGGATAGCCAAACTTCGTCTCTCATACTGTGAACATTTTGTCAGGAGGGACCAGTCGCTGGAGAAGGATATCATGTTTTGTAAGGCGGAGGGTCAGAGAAAAAGAGGAAGACCCCTCCCACCCCACCCCACACTGAGAGATCGTTTGGCACAGTGGTAAGCATCAATGGGCTTGGCAACAATTGTGAGGTTGGCCCAGGACCGGGCAGCTCAAGGTCGCTATGAGTCGGTACTGATTCAATGGCACATAACAACAATAACAATTTCATCCTACCGTGAGGATTATGTTTACATAGTATATGACTTCTAAGACAATTCATATTACAATTTGCCCAGTCTTTAATTGTGATTTTTAATTAAGTTAAAAGAAAATAATAAATTATATATAATGTCACTTTCTAAGCGAAACTACCAGCTAATTCGCGGGAGAAAGACGAGACTCTCTGCTCCCGTAAAGATTTACAGCCTAGGCAACCCTGTACAGGGTCGCTATGAGTCGGAACCGACTCCACGGCACATAACAACAACAAGAACAAGGAATACTACTTACATAAACATATTTATCTAATTTTAAAAAAGTTTTTTTGTGAATAAAGTGAACCATGTTATCATATAGTATTTACATTAGTCATTTACAATGTTTATATTGTTGACATCAGTACTCTTCCAATGGTTAATGTATTGCATATTTATAGATACATAATGCCTTACTGTTTATAGACTCATCATTTCAAATTCATGATCAGCATTATCAGTCTCATTTTAAAGACATGAGAAACACCTTGTTTTTCTCAATTACTGAAGACCTGCACCTTCCATTCACAGTGTGCTGATTCTAATCCAATGAATATAAAAATTTCCCAATGAATATAAAAATGACATCACTTAGATACCACAAAGAGATCACCAGAAAAATAAATTGGGTAGCGTCTCTTTTGTTATTCACCACATTCTCAAAGTTACTTTTCAAAGGTTTTCATTAATTATAGTATTCATGTTAATAACTTCTCTTGATAGGGTAGTGTGGTGGCTCGGTAGGATAAACCCTGGGCTTTGAACCAGAATACCCACTAGCCACAGAAGATGAGATTCTGCTTCCGCAATAATTTATAACCTCAGAAATCCTATACAGGGTCACTATGAATTGGAACTGAATCAATGGTGCTAAACAACAACAAACTTCCTATGATATAATTTCGGAATAAATGCTCAGTATCTGCATTCTTACAGCTCTATGACCACAATTCCCTGAAACAAATGAATTAATCTTCCAGTTTATTTTGTGAAAGAGGCAGCTTTATTGGTTCCTTATTTCTCTCCTTCTATTCACAATGATTTTGAATACTTCTTTGTTTCAAGCAGCATATTCATATCTGTGATGGAAAGATGGAAAGAAAACAATTGCTTGCCCTCATAGAGTCCACATTCTCCCTGTCTTCCTTCCCCAAATTGACTGTTCCTTAAATAAAAAGTGGCTGAGAAATTTTAAAACTACATTTGAAATCATGTTTTGTTGGCAGTTTTAAATGAGTGTGATGAATCACATTTGCTTTAGGCTGTGTGTAGTACTCAGTCATTTTCATGGTGATTGCTTGAAGATTAATTCAGTATGATCACTTGTACAACTCAGCATAAAATATGATGATTGGTAAAAAAGATCTGGGAATACCTTTTTGTATTAATTAACACTGGATAAGAGAAAAGAATACCAGAAAAATGCCATTTCTTTCCTCAAATTTCCCATTTTCAAGCAGAGAAAGTTTTGCAGGAATATACCTGATTATGCATTTTATTGAATTTTTGTATTTCGGTTTCAGATACTGATTGCTTCAGATTTTTCCTTTGCTGACATACTCATCTCATCTGTTAGAATATTTTCCCCAACTTGTTATTGTGGGTTTATCTAGTTTGGCAAATAATCATGATTGTTAATGTTACACACTATAAATAGACAAAAATGGATGAAATAAAAAAGGGTAGGGATTCTTTTTTGTAAGACATTCTCATTAAACATGAGAACGAAAATTTTTAATGTGCGTTACATCTCATGTAAATCACAGTGATCTTGTTTCAGATTTATCTATCAAAATAAGACAAGATTTGTAATGATATGGTTACTATAAAGAATACGGTAAAGAATTTAACAAGAATCTACATATTATAAACTGAATATATAAGGAAAATAGTTAAACCATTGTAATTAGTATTTCTCAAGTTATTATCTAGGGATTTGTAATGCTAAATCTTCTTTTCAGCGCTCTTCTTAGACTAAATCTTTGCACTTCTCTCACTAAAGAAACAATGCTAATTGAAGTATCAGGCTTTTGAATTTAAGCAACATATCCAGAACTCTTGGAATGCTACTTTTCAATGTTTATGCTTAAGTATAATTTGAAAGCAGCTTTAATTTTTCACTTTAGTTTGTATGGAGCGGTACAGTTACAGCGTTAATTTTTCTAATGGTTTGCAAACGTAAGTTCATTGCTATTGTTAAATTCAAAATAATACAAAGTTATAAAGAATCAAATATAAACACTGTATTTTACTCTCCTTTTCTACCATCTGTCCTGTGTGCCTCTAGTTCCTTTCTATATGCAGTAGATATGCATGATCATATGGATAATATTTATTTCTTTTCTGGAAAAATAAGGGAAACTTAGTGTCACAATGGTTAAAGCCCTTATCTTAGCAAAAGGCTGGCAATTTGAACTAACCTGCCTATTTATGTGAAAAAGATGTGGCAATCTTCAATAAAGATTTACAGTTATAAGCTCTATGTGGCAGCTCTTTGTCCTATATAATCACTATGAATAAATTTGATGCAGTGGGTTTTTCGTTGTTGTTGCTTTGGTAACATAAAATATAATATTTTATGTAAATTTTTCTATCACTTGTTTTTCTTTGCAATATCCCTTAGATCTTCAAAGTTTTGCCTGATTATTTTGAGTCCTGATGTGGTATAAGCACTTGACTGCTAATGGAAAGGTCAACAGCCAAGCCCACCAGCTACTCATCAGAAACTATGCAGGGTTGCTATAGATTGAAACTGATTTTACAGCACTTAACAACAACAATACATATAATGATACCTTTATTGCTAATCATGTAAGTTTAAATGTTTTTCTCCTGTGGCACAGTGGTTAAAATACTTGTCTACTAAACAAAATGTTGGCAGTTTGAACTTTCCAGCCACTCTTTGGGAGAAAGATGTGAGAATCTGCTGCTGAAATATTTGAAATCTTGAAAATACTATGGGGCAGTTCTATTCTGTCCTAGAAGGTTGTTATGAGTCAGAATCAACTCACTGGCAGTGTGTTTGGATAATGACTGAGTCCAAATTCTTACACATACATAGGTGTATATAACTGATACACAATTGAAATTTTAGCAGTCAAATAAATCTGAATTCATGGAATTATGTATAGTTTTAGCTGAGAATGATTTTTTTTTAAAGTGCAATACAAAGCTAATTGTCTATTTAGGGTTTTGTTTATGAGCTTGTTTTCTTTGGTTATCAACATTAATCTAGATAATGACTTAAAAGATCTGAAATTTAAGAAGGACTTCACTGACTTGTACTAAAATAATGGGAAAATTAAGCTTTTCTAATGAAAAAATATAAACAAATCACAGCACAGTCTGTATAAGTAAAATGAGACTGATTCTATGGAAAAAATGAACCTCTCCTGGATATTTCCTTGACTTCAAGTTATAACACAACAGAGAATAGAAGACACACAAAAAACAGTCTTGCATTATTGGCAATAGTGGCAAGAACTGTCATCTATTATAATTCTGAACTCTCTTAAGATTGTGACCTAAAGGATTGTAGCCTTACTTGTGATTATCAAACTGGAGATAGTTGTTGTTAGGTGCCTTTGATTTGGTTTTGATTCAAAGCAATTCTATACATACTAGAAGTAAACTCTGCCCAGTCCTGCCTCACAATTGTATTTATGTTTGGCCCACTGTTGCTGCCACTGGGTGAACCCATCTTGTTGGGGTTCTTCCTCTTTTTCACTGACCTTCCACTTTTCCAAGTATGATGTTCCTACAAATCCTTAAAAATGATATATCCTATTATGGACTGGTCTTTACAGATAATATGTCCAATGCACATGAGATGAAGTCCCACCATCCTGGCTTGTAAGGAGCATTCCGGCTGCACTTCTTTCAAGAGAGATTTGTTTGTTTTTCTGGCAGTCCATGGTACTTTCAGTATATTTTGCCAGCACCATTATTTAAATGCATCATTTTTTCTTCCATCTCCAAAATTAGTTATTCAACTTTCATATACATATGAGGAATTGAAAGTGCCAAGTTTTTGCTAAGACATACCTTAGTCTTCAAACTGGTATCTTTACTTTGTAACAATTTAAAGAAGTCTTTTGAAGTAGATTTTCTTATTGCAATATGTCATTTGCTTTCTTGATAGCTGCTTTTTTTGAGCATTGATTGTGGATTCAAGCAAAGTTAAGTCTTTGACAGCTTCTGTTATTTATTGATCCAGTTGTGAGAAGTTTTATTTTCTTTACATCGAATGATAACCATACTGAACACTATAGTATTCGATCTTCATCAACAAGTATTGCAAGTCCTCTTCACTTTCAGCAACCACAGTTGTATTATCTGAATATCACAGGCGGTTAATAAGTGTTCCTCCAATCCTGATGCCATGTTCTTCTTCATACAATCCAACTTCTCAGATTATTGAGCATACAGACAGAATAAGTATGGTGAAAGGATACAACCTGACCCACACCTTTCCTGATTTTAAACCATTCAATATTCCCTTGTTCTATTAGAGTGACTGCCTCATGGTCTATGTAAATTTGTGATGAGCACAATTAAGTGTTCTGGATTACCCAGTCTTCTCAATGCTACCCATAATTTCTTATGACCACACAGTTGAATACTTTCACATAGTCAATAAAGCACAATTAAATTTATTTCTGATATTTTCTGTTTTCAGCCAAGATCATTCTGATGTCACCATTGATATGCGTCATTCCAAATCCTCTTCTGAATCTGTCTTGAATTTCTGACAGCTCCTTATCTGCAATTGTTTTTTAATTATCTTCAGCAAGTTTAATTTGCATGTGATATTAATATTGTTTGATGTGTCCTACATTCCGCTGGGTCACCTCTTTAGTATGGACAAAAATATGGATCTCTTCTAGTCAATTAACCAGATACATGTCTTAAAAATTTCTTGGCAAAGACACATGAATGCCTCCAGGGCTGCATCAGCTTGCTGTAACATTTCAATTTGTATTCTGTGAATTCCTGGAGACTTGTTTCTCACCAATGCCTTTAGTGTTGCTTGGCCTTCTTCCTTCAGTACCATCAGTTCTTGATCATATTGCAACTCTTTTGAGCATCGACCAATTACTTTTGGCACACTGACTCTGTGTATTCCTTAGATCTTCGTTGGATGTTTCCAGCGTCATTAAATACTTTGCTCATAGAGGTCCTTCAGTAAAGCAACCTGAAGCTTGCATTTTTTTTCTTCAGTTTTTTTCAGTTTAAGAATTTCTGAGTGCTTTTCACTTTTGATTTTTGGTCTTTAGATCTTTGCATATTTCATTATAATACCTGACTTTGTCTTCCTGAGCTGACCTTTGAAATTTTCTATTCAGCTCTTTTACTTGTTCATTTCTTTCAGTTTAGATACTCTTAAACTCTTTTGGCTTTGGTAATTAGTGTCTAATGTATCAAATCTTTTCTTGAGATGGTCTTTACATTCGTGTGGGATATATTCTAGGTCTTCTTTTGGCTCTAGAGAATTTGTTTAAATTTTCTTTAGCTGTAGGTTGAACTGTCATATGATCAATTGATAGTCTGTTGTACAGTCTGCACTTGGCCTTGATTTGATTGATGATATTGAGATATTTCACTGTGTCTTCCCACAGATATAGTAAATTTGATTCCTGTGTGATCCATCAGGTGTTTAAAAAAGATATTTGCAATGAATAAGTCATAAGTCTTGCAGAATTGTATCATGTGATCTTCAGCATCATTTCTATCCCCAAGGCCATATTTTACCAGCTATTGATCTTTCTTCTTTATTCCTAGTTTTCTCATTCCAGTCACCAATAATTACCAATGCATTGTGATTGCATGTTTGGTTAATTTCAGTCTGAAGAATTTCTAGGAATTCTTCAATCTCATCCTTACTGACTTTAGTGGTTGCTTCATAAGTTTGAATAATAGTGGACTTCCTTGTAGGCAAATGGGTATTATCTTATCACAGGCAACACTGTACTTCATGATAGCTCTTTTTGATGATAAATGTGACACCATTCCTCTTCAATTTGTTGTTTCTGTCATAGTCATATGATTTCCTGATTAAAAATGTCCAATGCCAGTTTATTTTAGCTCACTAGTACTTAAGGAATCAATTATTATGTATTCTGTTTCACTTTTGAAAGCTTTGAATTTTCCTAGATTTGTACTTCATGTATTTCATGTTCTAATTTTTACTGTGTGCTTGCAGTTGCTTCATCTCATTTTGAATTGTGCCACACCAGCAAATGCAGGTTCAGAAAGCTTAACTCCATGCACTTAATTCAGGTCAACTCTACTTCCTGGTGTAAGAAGCTCTGGTAGTGGGCTGCTAACCTCAAGGTCAGCAGTTTGAAACTACCAGCTGTTCCACAGGAGATACATGAGGCTTTCTGCACCCTTAAAGATTTACAGCTTCAGAAACCCTATACAGAGTTGCTATGAGTTGGAACTAACTTCACGGCACATCACTACCACCTAGTTCCGGGTGTGGCACTTAGGATAAGCACTGGATTGTTAAGGTCAGCAGTTCAAACCTACCAACCGCTCCTTGGAAACCCAATACAGAGTGCCTGTGATTCTCTATGAACCAAGTTGGTGGCGCTTAGCAACAACAATTACAACTTTGAGGAGGCAGCTCTTCCTTAGTAGTATTTTGAGTACTTTGCACCTAAGTGGTTTACCCTCTGGCACTATATATGAAAATGTCTACTGCTATTCATAAAGTTTTCAGTTGTTAACCATACAGAAGTGGTCTCTTTTTCTTCCCAGTTTATATAAGTCTGGCAGCTCCATTGAAACCTGTGCACCAAGGGTGACCCTACTGGTATTTAAAATACAGGTGGCATAGACGGCAACATCATAGTAACACACAAGCTACCACAGTATGACAAACTGTCAGATGAGTGGTGGGGAGTTTTAATACAGGGGTCCATTCTAAGATGGCTCAAAAGCTTCACGATGGCTTCTCACAGAATGCTGCATTTTCAAAGATGGAAGTAAAGTCCTTTATTCGATATGTCTCCTCAGTCATTGACCCTTTGACTACATCCCAGTAGGGCAACAGGTCTTCAAGGTTACACAGTAATGCTAGGACATTACTAGCAACAGATTAAACCACTTAGACATCCCTAAATTACTAAAAATCTAAGAAGGGATTTTTCCTTTCAACATAAAATCTAGACTAAATTTAGCATTAATGATAGAAGCGGTTCAGTGTTTTGCTGCTAGACGAAAGATTGGTAATTCCAAGCCACTGGAACTCACCCAGTGGCTCCATTGGAGAAAGACTGGGAGATCTTTCTCTGTAAAGATTATAGCCCAGAATAACTGAATGGCTATATCACACTGACTTGATGGCAGAGAACAATAACAGGTTAAAGTTAGCAGATTACTTTAGGTGATTAAAAGTTAGTAATCATTTAATGCCATATTTTTGCTTTGAGGTTTCTAATTTTGGATTTAATTTTCAGTCAAATGATAATCTGTCAAGGCATAACCTCAGAAATACACCATGGATTGCAATGAATAGTTTTTTCTACTTTTAAATCAAGACTGCATATAAAGAAAGGCATTTATTCATTTGCCAAATAATTGTATAATGCCCCCTCCTTGTGAATAATTCCAATAAGCCCTGTGGTATAACTACCATTAATGCAAAAAGACAAATATTATGAGTGCAGAGTATTACAGGTATTAAAATTTTTTGATATTGCTGGAGTGAAGTATGAAGAAGCCTTGGCGACACTGCAGGTTAAGTGCTTGGTTTCGAACCTAGATCAAGGGTAGAAAGATGAGGCAGTCTGCTCAGATACCCTCTACAGTGTTGCTCTGAGTGGGGAATCTACTCAATGGTTTTGGTATGGTTTGGAATGGTAGGGCAGTCAACATTGAAGAGGTATTCAGGGCAAATCAGATGTGACATGTAAGAGTTTTGACTTCATTCTGAACAATCATGAACCACTAAAGCTTTATTCAGGAAAACAAAATGCTTAGATTCAGGCTTTGTAATGTTAAATCCTGTTTGCAAAGGGAGGAAGGATTTTTAGTGGGAAGCAAGACTGCAGGTAGGTCAAGTTCAGAGATTACCATGGAAATCCAGCAAAGGTTACAGCTGCTTTAATAAATGTATTTTTCATTGAGATGGAAAGAAGTGAGTTTCAGAGACCTTAGCAAAGACAGATGAATTTAATTTAAATTGTGAAAGCTAGTCAATTACTAAATCACTAAGTGGTTCTCTTTAGGAAGCATGTTTCATTTTCAAATCCTAAAATTGTTTATCTAATTATCAGAACTATTCATGGGTCCATGGAGATATAATTCAGTTTTTATTTTTTCTGGATCTATCCAGAAAAAATTTATATACAAAAAAAATTATCCAGAAAAAAAAAAACTTGATTTCCTGAGTGGTATTATTGCCTTCAGTTACTTGAAAATTCTATATGCTCTATTATTGAAAGAGTTTTAAAAGAAATATATTATAGCTGGCAGGTCAATGATTAGATTCCTGATGCCTGTAGGAACTAAAATTACAGTAGGAAATAATGAGCTGAATCAATTGAAGGCAGTAGTCAGAGTTCAAGACCTTCATTTGTAAAATAGGAAGGAGATGCTCACTTTTAGCATCTTTGCCATATGGTCAGGACTAACAAGATACTGATTGAGAAATACCGGTAACACAAACAATTGTTTTCTTATAAATGATGACAAGTATAGTGTTCAGGAACTGCTAGTTTCTGCTTTTCTTGATGAAATGTATATGTTTATTAAATTTTCAGTTTATGATATACATTTAAGTTCCAGCTATTGAAACAGCAGCCAGAATTTCTGCAGCCATATGAAATAAATTCCAATAGGAAATCCAGTGGCAGTAAAATTCATAGAAATATAGCACTTCCAGGTCCTGAAATATGTAAATCAATGCAATGTGAACATATGCTATAGTTGTAACATAATCAGGATATATTTTCAGTATCAGTCCTGGGGCCAGCTATTACTAAAATCATATAGCAGAGCTAAAGCCTCATGAAAATGGTGATAATGTTTGAGGTTGTATTAGAAAGACGATAACTCGAGCACATTAAAAAATTATCTGATACCAGCATATTTTTAAATTTTTATTCTTTTGGTTTGTTTTCAATAAAGACACTTTAAAGCACAGCAACAACATATAGGTCCATCCTACAAAGTTAAATTGTGAAGAAAACTTATTTTAGAGTGTCCTGTCATCTAAAAAAGGTGTCATTTTGTCATTATTTTTATATCACTACTCCTTAGCTTAATCAACATTATTTAAAACAATATATAATATTTAACTAACATTGTGGAATATTAGTAGGTTTTTAAAAAAAAACAAAAAAACTATACAGTGAACTTCACTGTGTATATCTAATTCCTGAAGATTTGTGTGTTTTCTAAAAGATATTCATGAATCAACATGACTACCTATCTATTACTGAATGTACAATGACCAGGAACATTAAACTTTTTGTTTCTTATGACCAAAAAGCTAGATGTCATTTATCTACTATGTCATTACCCTCATCTCCCTTTATAGTATAGCAAATATGGCCAATTGACACCAAATAGCACTCTTCTTCTTTAGAGAAAGAATTCCATTATTTAGTTAGGAACACTGATACCCAGAATAAAGACCTTATCTCCTTTCTTCTGTTGCTTTTGTTATTATTAAATTCTCTTTAGTCAGTGCTGACTCATAGAGCCTTCACATGTAATAGAATGACATGCCTGATCCTCTGACATCTTCATGATCATTGGTATGTTGGCATCCATTGTTTTGGTTATCATATCTCATTGAGGGCTTCCTTCATTTATGATGATCCTGCCCTGGTGTGGCACTGTGGGCTAATGTGTCAAACTGCAAAGTCCTTTGAACTGCAAGGTCGGTGGTTCAAGCTCCCTAGCTGCTCCTTGGAAATCCTATAAAGGGTCACTATGGGTCGGAATCGACTCAATGGCACTTAACAATACATCAAGCATAAGATGTCCCTTTTAGTGACTGGTCTTCCCTGATGATGTGTCTAAAATAAGCAAGTCTAAAATCTCACCACCTTTGCTTCTAAGGAACATTTTTATATTTCTCATAAGACTGATTTGTTCGCACTTCTTTTAGTGCATAGTGTAGTCAATATTCTTCATGACACCACAATACAAATGCACAATACAATGAAATCCTTTTTCATACAAATGCACAATACAAATGCACAATACAATGAAATCCTTTTTCATTGTCCAAATTTCACAATGTATGAGGCAATGAAAAGGACAATGGCTTAGGTCAGGTGCATCCTGGATATCAATATGGAGTCTTTGCTTTTTAAAACTTTAAAGAAGTCTTTTGCTGCAGATTTGCCCAATGCAATAATTGCTTGATTTCTTGATTGATGCTTCAATGTACACTAATTGTTCGTCTAAAAGGAATGAAGTCATTGATCTTCCACATAGCAAGAATACCAATTACAGGCCAATGAATATTGCAACAGACGCTCATAGATTTGAATCCATTGAGCTAGGTGACCATGTTTTCACTTCAGTTCTCCTCTACTGCTATTCTGGAATAAGGATGTTATGAGTGGGGAGTTGGTGATGGCATCAAAATCTGTTAAAAATTCATAAAACTCTCAGAGATTCTGCTATGGTAAATTGCATTTAGTAATTTAAAATCTAAAGAGAAAACATGAAAATAAAAAGGTCCATTCAGAGGAGGTGGGGCTTGATGGTGACTAGGGTGGAGGTGCAATGAAGTTCACCATCAGCCATACCACAGAATAACAGGCAAAGCAGATCCAAGGCAGAACTCCAAAACTCGGAACCACATAGCTAAGAATATTTTTAAAGTTTGAAGGTTTATCGCTAGTGGAACTTGAAGCTGAAGTAAGAAATAGCACACTTTTGAATCTATTGGGCTCACCCAACATCTTGGGTGAGCCCAATAGGCAAAATCGAACAGGGTAGCAGAGACACCATGGAAAAATGCCACGGGAACCTTGGAGCAATTGTGGGCAATACACTTTGTCAGTTTTGCTTTGTTCTGATTTTCTTTTTTTTGATATCTGGTCATTGACCTCCCCTCCCCCTACTGTTTGTGCACCTCCATTCTGGTGAGAAGAGAGGGGTGCTTGAGCAAGTGTACACCCCCCAACCTCACCACTTGTAGGTTCTTCTGCCTCACATGCACACAGATACTCAGCCCAAGAGCAGGCCCTAATCATTTTTTGTTTTAGTTTTTAAATATGGGAAAGGCCAGGAAAGGGCTATAGAGAGTAAAAGAGAGTTTAAAAATAAAACAGGCCAAAAATTAAATTAAAGCCTGAGGTATAGCATAACAACCAACAGTGGCATCTTGAAATCTCTCAGGCAGCTTTGAAAGCAAGAAGCTGAAGAATGGACATTAAAGCTATACTCATATTAGGCTACAAGGATCTCTGGTAGTG
The DNA here is from genome assembly GCF_000296735.1 of Chrysochloris asiatica. NCBI lineage: Eukaryota > Metazoa > Chordata > Mammalia > Afrosoricida > Chrysochloridae > Chrysochloris > Chrysochloris asiatica. The sequence continues at coordinate 24,030,690 of NW_006408549.1, forward strand.
TAGTAGTTACGAATTGGGCTGTGAACCTCAAGTTCAGCAGTTCGAAACTACAAGCTATTCCATGGGAGAAGGATGAGACTTTCTGCTCCCATAAAGATTTACAGCCTTGGTAACCCTGTATGGGTTGCTATGAGTCGGAACTGACTCCACAGCACATAACCACTACCACCACATTAGGCTACAGATTTTGTTTTTTGTTTTTATTCTCTCCCTCCTCTCCCCTCCCCTTTCTGAATTATAGACTGCAATATTGTGTAGTTTTGTTTTGTTGTTGATGTTTTTTGTTGTTTTTGTTGTTGGTTTTTTTCTGGTGCTGTTTTGCTGTTTTATTTTCCCCCTTCTACATTTTTGGGACTCTTTATGTCCCTATGTAACCCAAGAAGAGTCAGCAACTGATGCCATATAGTCTACCTGCAATCATACTCTATAAAACACCAAAACCCAGGCAAGAACCAACACCAACTTTCATATCTCAGGGAGGCAGACAACAACTGTGAAAGTTCCTCTGAGTTAAGCAAAAAGAAGAGTGAAATGGGAAGCCCACTTCCTGATCACATCTACCTGGAAGCAATCAGAAAGCATAAAAAATACCAGAACACATACTCAATGAAGTATTAAGGCCACAGAGAAACACTAAACATGTCCAAGAAGCAAAAGCAGATGACCATATTAGCACATATCCAGAAACAAGATAAAATGTCTGAGACAAATGACCGAGAGGTAGACCTGGACTACATTCTGGAAGAAGGGCCTTGGAAATGCCTGAAAAGGAATTCAGAAAAATGATCATAAAATGTTTCAAAACACTTTAGAATGGGGTTGAGAAAAATAATGAAGAAATCAGGAAAGCACTACAGGAACAATCAAATAAGATAGATGCAGCATTGGAAACAATTCAAAACCTACAGAAAGAGGTCCAAACGATCAATAATAGAATAACAGAAATAGAAAATACTCTGAAATGGCAAAGGAGTAGACTAGAAGAGATGGAAGGCAGAACCAGTGAGCTGTAAGATAAATCTCTCAATAACATTAAGATTGAAGAGCAAACAGAAAAAGGATAAAAAAATCTGAAGAAGATCTAAGATTCATGTTGGACAACATGAAGAAGAATAACTTAAGAATTATCAGCCTTCCAGAACAAGAAGAATCACACAAGTCCACAGAGGAAATAGTTGAAGAACTACTGGAAGAAAATGTCTCTAACATCCTGAAAAGTGAAAAGTTAAACATACAAGAAACTTAACGAATCCCAGGAAGGATATACTCCAAAAGAAAATCACTAAGACAACATAATCAAGCTCTCCAAAATAAAAGATAAAGAGACACTTCTGAAAGCAGCCAGGGAAAACAGAAGTGTTACATACAAAAGCAAGAAAGTCAGATTAAGCTCAGATCTCTCAGCAGAAACCATGCAAGCAAAAAGGCATTGGGAGACATATATAAAACCCTGAAAGAAAAAAAGTTCCAACCAAGAATCCTTTACCCAGCAAAGCTATCAATCAAATACAATGGTGTAATCAAAACATTCCAGGATAAATAGAAGCTAAGGGATTTTCCAAAGCTGACAGAAGGAAGAGTTGAAAATAGAACAAAACTATAAGAACAAACTCAGAGAATCTGGGAGGTCAGGCTATGATCAAAACAATTACAATGTAAAAGAAGGTAAACATGGAGGAACAGAGATCCAGATGGTGAGAAGGTCATGTAGATTACAAGATAAAATAGACTGCACTAAATGGAGAGAAAAGGTAATGGTCTATAAGGTAACCTCAAAGAAAATTAACACTTCATAATATACTAAGAAAATGAAAATCCAAGAAGAACATAGAATTGTTAAAACTATGAGGAAACTCGCAAGAAAGAACACAAAAAGCATGACCTCAACAAAGGAAGACACACAAAACAAAGAAAGCAGCAACACCACAAAAAAACAAACATAATGGCAGCAATTAATCCATATATATTGATAATTCCAATGAATGTAAATGGATTAAATGCACCTGTTAAGAGACAGAGAGTGGCAGAATGGATAAAAAACAAGATCCTTCAATATGCTGTCTGCAAGATACACGTCTCATACACAGAGACAAAAACAGATTAAAAGTCAAAGGATGGAAAAAAAGATACCAAGCTAATTGCAATAAAAACAAGCAGGAGTGGTAGTACTAATCTCTTATAAAGTAAACTTTAAGGCAAAAGCCAACATAATAGATAAAGATGGACATTATGTCATGATTAAAGGGACAATTGAACAAGATGAAATAACCATAATAAATATCTATGCTCCCAATGAAGGAGCTCCAAAATATATAAAGCAAACTCTAATAGATTTTAAGAAAGAAATAGATGGATTTACAATAATAGTGGGTGATTTTAATACACCCCTTTCAAAAATGGATAGAACAACCAGAAAGAAACTTGACAAAGACACAGAAGAACTAAACAACACAATCAGCCAACTGGACCTCATAGATGTGTACAGAGCATTCAACCTAACAACTACACATACACACTCTTTTCAAGTGCACATGGAACATTCTCCAGAATAGACCATGTCTTAGGCCACAATACAAATCTCCATAATTTACACATATCAAAATACTGCAAAGTATCTTCTCAGACCACATGCTATCAAATTAGAAATCAACAATAGGAAGACTAAGGATATAAAGCCAAACACATGGGAACTGAATAACACCCTGCTGAAAAGCGACTGGGAAGTAGAAAAATTAAACATGAATTCACAAAGTTCCTAGAAACAAATGCGAATGAAAACACAACATACCAAAATCGTTGGGACACGGTGAAAGCAGTGCTGAGAGGACAATTTGTTACAATAAATGCATACATCCAAAAAGAAAAAAGAAGCAAGATTAGCACATTAACACAGCATCTACAACAATTACAAACAGACCAACAGAGGGAACCTACATTCACCAAAATAAAAGAAATAATAAAGATTAGAGGAGAAATAAATGAGTTAGAAAAGAGAAAAGCTATAGAAAGTCAACAGGACCAGAACCTGGTTCTTTGAAAGGATTAACAAAAATGACAGACCACTTGCAAACCTAACAAAAGAAAAGAGGGAAAAGACACAAATTAGAAACCACATGGGCAGTGTCACAACGGAACCAAAGGAAATCAAAAGGATAATAACAGAATACTATGAAGAGTTGTACTCCAGCAAATTTGAAAACTTAGAAGAGATGGCTACATTTTTAGAAAAAACACAACCTAGCTAAACTTATACACAGTGAAGTAGAAAACATGAACAGATCCATAAAAAAAGGGGAGAAATTGATCAGGTCATCAAAAGACTCCCAACCAAAAACAGTCCAGGTCCAGATGACTTCACTGGTGAGTTCTACCAAACATTAAGGGAAGAGCTGTCACCAATTCTACTTAAATTATTCCAGAAGATAGAGGAGGATGGAAAACTTCCTAATACATTTTATGAAGCAAGCATAATCCTCATACCAAAACCAGCGAAGGACATCACTAAGAAAGAAAATTATAAACTAATATCCCTCATGAACATCGATGCCAAAATTCTTAACAAATCCTAGCCAACAGAATCCAGCAACACATCAAAAAGATTAAGTGCGATTCATACCAGGGATGCAAGGATGGTTCAACATTAGAAAAACGATCAACATAATTTACCATATAAATAAAAAAGAAAAGAACCACAAGATAATATCAATTGATGCAGAAAAGGCACTTGACAAAATCCAACATCCATTCCTGATAAAAACACTCAACAAAATAGAGATTGAAGGAAAATTCCTCAATATAAGAAAGAGCATATATACAAAACCAACAGCCTACATTACCCTCAATGGAGAGAAACTGAAAGCCTTCCCTCTGTGAACAGGAACCAGACAAGGATGCCCTTTGTCACCACTCCTATTCAATATTGTGCTGGAAGTCTTAGCAAGAGCTATATGGAAAGACAGGAAAAGGCATCCAAGTTGGCAAAGAGGAAGTAAAACTGTATTTGCAGACAATATGATCCTATATGTAGAAAACCCCAAAGACTCAGTAAAAAAAAAAGCTGCTAGACCTCGTTGGAAGATTCAGCAAAGTGGCAGGGTATAAGATTAACATACAAAAATCAGTTGGATGACAGCATTGAAAAGAACATTAGGAAAGCAATACCATTTACAATAGCCACCCAAAGGATGAATATCTAGGAATAAATGTAACCAGAGAAACAAAGGACTTATGCTAAGAAAAATACAAAACACTACTACAAGAAACCAAAAGAGACTTACAAAAATGGAAGAATGTACCATGCTCCTGGATAGGAAGACTCAACATTGTGAAAATGTCAATACTGCCCAAAGCAATTTACACATATAATGCAATCCCAATCCGGATTCCAACAACATTCTTCAAAGAGATGGAAAAAAACTATTACAAACTTTATATAGAAAGGAAAGATACCAAGGATAAGTAAAGCACTGCTTAAGAAGAAGAGTAAGGTAGGAAACCTCTGACACTCCAACTTCAAAATTTACTACACGGCTACAGTGGTCAAAACAGCTTGGTACTGGTACAATGAAAGATACATAGATCAATGGAACAGAATCAAGAATCCAGAAATTAACTCATCTACATACAGTCAACTGATTTTTGACAAAACACCTAAATATTTTGCATGGGGAGGTGATAGTCTCTTCAACAGATGGTGCTGGCAGAACTGGAAAGTGATATGCAAAAGATTGACACAAGACCTTTACCTCACACCTTATACAAAAACCAACTTAAATGTGAATCCCAGAATTATGAAGGCCATCAATGAAAAAATAGGGACAAATGTGACAGCATTACTTCAGAAAATACACAGACTACCAAACATTTTGAAAACCAAACCAACAAAACTAGACAAAATAGATGAGTGGGTCATACTGAAAATGAAAAACTTATGTGCATTAAAAGACTTCACCAAAAGAGCAAAAAGGGAACCCACAGAATGGGAAAAAATCTTTTGCAATGACACATCAGACATGAACATGGGTGCAGGACATGAACAGACACTTCACCATGAAGGCAGCCAAGAAGCCTATGAAAAAATGTTCACAATATCTGGCCATTAGAGAGATGCAAATCAAAACAACAATGAGATATCATTTCACACCAGCAATAACAGCAAAGATCAAAAAAGTAGAGGACAATAAATGCTGGCGGGGATGTGGAGAAACTGGGACACTCCTGCATTGCTGGAACGACTGCAAAATGGTCCAACCTCTCTGGAAAGCAATATGGTGCTTCCTCAGAAGGTTGGAAATAGAATTACCTTAATATCTAGCAATTCCTCTATTGGTATTTAACCACAAGAAATAAAAGCCATAACATGAGTTATGCACACCAGTGTTCACAGCAGCACTATTAACAATAGCAAAAAGATGGAGGCAATCAAAGTGCCCATCAACTGAAGAATGGATAAACTGTGGTACATACACACAATGGAATATTATGCTACCTTGAAGAATAACAAGGAAGCTGCAAGTCACCGTATAATATGGATGAACCTTGAGGACACTCACAAATGGAGAAATACTGCATAGGACCACTAGTGTAAAAAACTAAGAAAAAGAACCCATACTAAAGGGGGGTGGATTCTTTGCTATTTGCTTGGATGGGGGTTGGTAAAAGGAATGAGGGGAAGGTGGAGCACAGGGTAGGGAATAGACATAGGATAGTTTGGGTGCTTGGGAGCAGGCAATATACAAGAAGGGAATGTGGAATGGAAGAACAAAGCAGATGGGAATACAATTAGGCAGGTTTTCAGGGGCTAAGTGGGACAGAGGTAAAGAATGACGTATGCACAACTTTGGAACAACAGTGCTCTGGGTTACAGGGATTGAGATATTATTGGAATGAGGAAAAGGGGGGAAATAATGTTAAGATGCTTTTCTGTCTTTTTAATCTTAGTTTCCCTTGCATACCATTATAAAAAAACACTGGAGGGCGAGAGAAAGGAATAGCCAGAAATACCACCATAGAAAGCTTGTAAGTCTGTCTTCTGCCTATAACTGACTGGAATACCTAAAATGGGCCTACAGTGTGCCCAGTGAATGAGGCTTCCTGCAGAGCCTCTGCATTACATAAGACTATAGGTGGAATCCTGAACAGCATCCAGAATCTTCAGAGATGGGAAATTTCCACTTGAAAGGACGGACAGACCAACCTGGAGCAGCTAGAAGAACAGAAGATACTTCTTGAAATCAAGACCTACAGGAAATATACAAAACAATATAGACAGACTGACTGATTACTATAAGAACAAGCAACTTGCTCACCCAGGAGACATCAAGGCAAGTGGTCGGGTCCCCTCAGAGTCAACCCCCTTCCAAGACGAACACTCAATGGTAACACATTCTCTGATTGGTGACCATGTTCGTCACTGATAGGGTAAGTGAGGGAAAAACAGCAATGAAACTGCAAGCTAAACCCTACCACATTCAATTTATTCCTGTGAACCCGGATGGAGACCTGGTTGGCCAGCCATGTGGCAAGACATGGGGACTCTTCAGCCCATAGTCAATGACATAGCCACAGAGGACTAGAGTGGAGAGTGAAGCGTCCAAGTGATAAGAAGGGAGGGCATATGCACAAGAACACCCACACTTGCAGATAATACCCACTTAACCTAGCTTCAATGACTGGATGATCAGAGCTCAACTAGAAGAAAGAAGAAAAACATAAGAGTAATCTGATACAATTTGATGAACTTGACCTACACCTATGGATGCAGTAGCTCAAAAGAGGGAACATATCTTTACACAAGGATCATTCCCATCTCTTCCATACACAGATTAGACAGGGATGGGCAACTTGGATTTGGGCTACCCAAAGTGGTGGGGCTACAAAGGCAAGAAGTGACTGGCTTACAAGCTTTCAAGAGGGAACCTAGATCCAGAAGGCATGGAGGAAGGTAGAATCTCCATTGAGTAGAATCCAATCTATCTAGGTGGGGCCAATGAAAGGAAATGCGGATAGGTCTCTTGTGATACAATAGTGAATAATTGTTATCAGGACTTATTGTGAGGGTTGAAAATGTAAAGGTAGACATTTTGTAGCAAAAGGACGGGAGTGATTAACTTTGCAGTCTAGGAGCCGAGGTCCCTGGGACCATCAAGGGAGAAGAGCGGAAAGCAGGACCCTACCCAGAGAAGCAGTTATGCCAGAGATGGACGCAGAGACGATGATGTGAAGTGATGGAGCAGCTGGGGACTTTAGACCGAGAGAGGGAGAGGGGCTCTGTGCTGACGACCAGGGGACAGGCTTGTAGGGTATACCCTTTGGTTGGTTGATGATGCCTGAGGGGATTGTAACCATGGCAATGAAATGATATATGATAGGATGAATGTAAAACTAATGTTCTCCCATGTAAACTATCACATAATCCACAATAAAACAGTAAAAAAAAACCCAACAACCATTCATATGTTTTCTCTACTTTTATTTTATTGTAATGCATTTTCAGGCATTTGAAATTTTTTTTTTTAAGTTGTAAATTTTTTTGCTGATTGTTGTGAATAACTTTCTGTAGTTTTCCTTATACTATCTTCTTTTATATTCAAAATGTATTGGTCCGTCTAGGGAGTTTATACTTTTGTTGTGATTTCTACACGTTATAGTGACTTTGACTGCAAGTATCATATTTCCATGATTTAAATTTTCTTATAAAATAAAGATCTTATTTTACAAAATTATAAGTCCAAAGTTAATATAGAATCTTAGCACTGAGTGATAAGTCAATGGCTCATTGATGTACTGGGGACTGATTTGGTTTCATAGTAAGTGGTTCTTAATGGCTGGTCTCTCATAATGATAAGATGACTAAGTATGGCATTGTAGGATAAGTACTGCACTGCTAACCACAAGGTTAGTAATTCAAACCTACTAGCCACTCTTTGGAAACCCTGCACATGGTTGCTATGAGTCATAATTGACTCCATCGCACTTAACAACACAGTATAGTGAAGTAGCCCTGCATAAGTAATTTTGTGAGTTTGCGTTGAGCTACTAACTGCAAGGTCAGCAGTTTGAATCCACCAGTCACTTCCACATGAGAAAGAAGAGGATTTCTGCTACCATAAAGACTTAACAGCCTTAGAAACTCTATACAAGATTTTTATGAGTCAGAACCTACTTCATAGCACACAGCAGCAATACCATTGATATTGAAGCTAAATTGTTTCTTTATCTAGTCAACCAAGAGAAGGCAAGGAGAGAGAAAGAGAGACAGAAAGAGCTAAGAGACACAGATATAATTTCCTAAACTTGTAATATAAATCTTTTGAATCTGGACCTACTTAAGTTCCATTAACTTCATTTTGAGCAATAATAATCACCTAAAAATGTATACTCTGATCAGAAAAAAAAAAAATAATGCTTTAGAGGCATCCTAGAATTTATTCATTGGGTCACAATTTACTTACTTTTATGTTGTAGGTCTATTTGAAATACTAAGCCTTTTTCATTTGCTCATAGCAAACTTTTGTCAATTAAGTGTGGAAAGTCCAGAGAGAGAGCCTCTGATGAAAAGCTAATTAAAGTAGATGTATTTGTTATAGCAATTTTGAAGTTACATGAAGCATATTTAGCTGACCTTTTAAGACCTTGATTATAATAGCATAATCTAGTATGACATATGTATATTTAATAGAGGTTCACTACTTTTCTAATTTTAAATAATAGATTTTTATTTATTGAGTCACTTAAAACACAAAAATTCTTCATCAAGTATTATTTTTAGTATATGATTTGGGGTCCTGGTATGGTGCTGTGGGCTAATGCATCAGACAGCAAAGTCATTTGAACTGGAAGTTCTGTGGTTCAAGCTCACCAACTACTCCTTGGAAACCTTATAAAGGGTCGCTATGGGTCGGAAGCAACTCAATGGCACTGAAAAACAACATCTTATATTCAATAAGGAAACAAAAGTAAAGTGAGGTATGTAATTTCCCAGATCGTATGGCTGGAGAGTAACAGATATATTTGAAACCAGACAGTGTGACTACAGATCCCATTGTATGAGCCACTAAGAAAGTATTAACACTATTTTGTTCAACAATTATTCTTTGGAATGTCAAATTGACCCAAATATTCAGGATTATCATGGAAGGTAGAAGACTTTCCTTTAGAATCTTGTCTTGATACTTTCCTACTTCATTTTTTATAGGAATTGAAGAGTATAAAATGTGCATTTTATACTTTTCTATTGAGTTTATTCTCATGCAGCACATACGATATGTTATTTGAATTCAAGTGTAAGCTTACCTGTGGAAATATCCTTTAATTTTAAGCATATTACATTTTAATTATGTTGATTAATCCAACAATAACAATAGCAACCATATATACTTTTAGGAATCAAGGTATATTTCCTTCCAATATTTAAAGTCTGGAGAACCAGATGAATGCACAATACATGACTATATAAAAGTGGTGTCCTATCATAGTCCTGTGCTTATTTGTTAACATATTCATTCACGAATGTTTCCATTAATTCATTTAGGAATAACAGCAGCAATGAGGTGAAGAAGAGAAGAATAGCATCATGATTAAAAGCAGAAGTTACGGATCTTGATTATCTGAGTTTGAATCTGAGTTTCATTGTGAATTTGAGTAATTTGGAAAAATCTTATCTAGAATGTGGATAGAATAAGTGTAGTATTCTCATGTAATTATGGTTAAAATTAAATCAACTAATATACTCTGGTAGCGTAGTGGTTACGAATCGGGCTGCGAACCTTAAGGTCAGCGGTTCGAAACTACCAGCTGCTCCGCGGGAGAAAGATGAGGCT
>NW_006408549.1:24044495-24050660 GCF_000296735.1 Chrysochloris asiatica
ATGAATGCAACACCATTCCTTTTCAATTTGTCATTCCCTGCATAGTAAACCATGTGGTTATCAGATTCAAAATGGCCAGTGCCAGTCCATTTCAGCTCACTAATGCCTAAGATATCGATGTTTATGTGTCCCATTTCATTTTTGACAACTTCCAATTTTCCCAGATTCATGCTTCGTACATTCCATGTTCCAATTTTCAATGGATGTTTACAGGTGTTTCTCTTCATTTTAAGTTGTTGCCCATCAGCAAATGCATGTTCTGTGCACTTTTCTCCACCGAGCTTAACTGATTCATGTCATTATGGTCAACCCTACTTTGAGGAGGCATTTTTTCCCCAGTCGCATTCTGAGTGCCTTCCCACCTTCCAGTCCTGTATCTGACAATGTTTCTCTGCTATTCATGTAGTATTCTTGTAGTAGTCAGTCGGAATACCGTTGTTATTTTTTATTTTTCCTTGTCAGTCTCTGTTTCAAGAAGTATCTTCTGTTCTTCCAGCCACTCCAGGTTCGTCTACTTGTCCTTTCATTTGGAGATTTCCCACTTCAGAAGATTCTGGATGGGGTTCAGGATTCCACCTATGATCTTATGCAGTGCAGAGGCTCAACAAGAAGCCTCCTTCACTAGGCAAGTTGTAGCCCCATTTTAGGTATTCCAATCAGTTATAGGCAGAAGATGGGCTTACAAGCTTTCTATGGTGATATTTCTGGCTGTTCCTTTCTCTCCCCCTCAAGTGTCTATTTTATAATATAATGCAATGAAAACCAAGATTCAAAAGACAGCCAAGTATCTTAACATTATTCCCCCCTTTCCCCCATTCCAGCCATGTCTCAACCACTGTATCCCCGAATCCTGTTGTTCCAAGGTTTTACATCCATCATTATTTACCTCTGTCCCACTTAGCCCATGCAAACCTGCCTAACTGTTCTCCCGTATGCCTTGTTCTTCCATCCCCCTCCCCCTTCTTGTGTAATGCCTCCCCTCCCCAGCACCCAAACTATCCTAGTCCCTACCCAGTGCTCCATCTTGCTCTCCCTCCCCTCACCCCACTTCCCACATCTCAGTAACCAGTAAATAATTACCCCCCCCCCCTTTTTAGTATGGGTTCTTTTTCTTAGTCATTTACAAAAGCAGTATTTTTCCTTTTGTGACTGACTAATTTCACTCGACATAGTGTCCTCAGGGTTCATCATGTTATGTGGTGGCTTACAGTTTCCTTGTTATTCTTCAAGGTAGCATAATATTCCATTGTGTGTATGTACCATACTTTGTGTATCCATTCTTCAATTGATGGGCACTTAGGCTGTCTCCATCTTTTTGCTATTGTAAATACTGTTGCTATGAATACCTTGGGCTTATACGCCTTCAGTATCATTAGCTCTTGATCATTTACTACCTCCTGAAACAGTTGAACATCAACCATTTCCTTTTGGTACAGTGATCCTGTGTGTATTCCTTCCATCTTCTTTGGTGCTTTCTGCATAATTTATAATTTGCCCAGAGAATCTTTCAATAACGAATGTCGAGGCTTGAATTTTTTCTTCAGTTTCCCCAGCTTGAGTAATGCTGAGTGTGTTCTTCCCTTTTGGTTTTCTGATTCCAGGTCTTTGCACATTTCATTGTAATGTTTGACTTTGTCTTCTCAAGCTGACCTTTGAAAATTCCTGTTCAGCTCTTGGATCTCCTCATTTCTTCCATTTAGCGTCTCTACACTGGAGAGCACATTTCAGTGTCTCTTCTGACATCCATTTGGACCTTTTCCTTCTTTCTTGTCTTCTTAATGACTTTTTGCTTTTGTCCTCCTGCATGATGTTCTTGATGTTATCCTACACTCTTCTGGTCTTTGGTCTTTAGTGTTTAATGTATCAAATTTATTTTTCAGATGATCTCTAAATTCAAGTGGTATATATTCAAGGTCATATTTTGGCTCTCATGTACTTGTTTTCATTTTCTTGGCTTCAATTTTAATTTGCATATTAGCAATTGACGGTTTGATCCGCTACCTGCCCCTGGCTTTGTTTTGGCTGATGATATGGAGCTTTTTCTACATTTCTTCCAAAGATGTAATCAATTTGATTTCTGTGTATTCCTTCTGGTGAAGTCCATGTGTATAATTGTCTTATGCTGTGTAAAGAAGGTATCTGAAATGAACAAATCATCAGTTTTGCAGAATTCTATATGCTATCTCCATAACCATTTCTATCACCAATGCCATATTTTCCAACTACTGATCCTTTCTCTTTGTCCCAACCTTTGCATTCCAGTCATCAGTAATGATCAATACATCTTGATTGCATGTTTGATCAATTTTAAATAGAAAAACTTGTAGAATTTTTCTAATTCAGACTCACTGGCTTTAGTGGTTGTTCTGAAAATTTAGTAATAGTGGTATTGTCTTGTCTTCCCTGTGGTCACATGGATATTATCCATGTACAAAGACATCTTTGTACATCATAGCTGATCTTGATATTTTCCTTTTGATGATGAATGCAACACCATTCCTGTTCAATTTGCCATTCCCAGAATAGTAAATCATATGGTTGTCAGATATAAAATGGCCAATAAATGGTCAATTTCCTCTCGCTAATCCTAAGATACCAATATTTATGTGTTCCATTTAATTATTATTTTTTAAAGTTTTTATTGTGAGGTTTACATGGGAGAACATCAGGTTTACACTCATCCTATCATATTTCATTTCATTGCAGTGATTACAATCCCCTCCATGCATCATCAATCCGCCTCCCAGCTGCCAGCACACAGCCCTTCTCCCTCCCTGAGTCTAGTGTTCCAGGCCACTGCATCTGCCCATGTCATCATCTCTGTCTCCATCCCTGGCATCACTGCCTCTTGGGGTAGGGTCACACTCTATGTTCTTCTCATTTGATATCCTAATGACCCCTGCTCCTGGGCTGAAAAATCAATCACAACCCTCTTTAGTCAAAAAACATCTACTTCTATATTTCCTAGCCTCACAGTCAGTCATGATAACAATTATTCACTATTGTAACCACAAGAGTCTTATCCCCATTTACTTTTGCCAGTTCGGTCCCAACAGATTGGAAATTATTTAGTGGGCATTCTACATTTCCGCATCCCATCTGGAACTAGGTTCCCTCTTGAAAGCATGTAAGGCAGTCACTTCTTGCCTTTATAGGCCTCCCTATTTTGGGTAGCCAATATGTAAGTTGTCTATCCTTGTCAACCTATGTACCAAGGGGTGGGAGTGATCCTTGCTGTAAAGATGTGTTCCCTTTTTGGAGCTGCTACTTCCATATATATAGGTAAAGTTAATCAAATTGTAGCAGGTTACTCTTTTTTTTTTTTTATTTCCCTCTTCTTTCTTCTTCCAGTCGACTTCTGATCATCTAGCCATCGATGCAAGGTCAAGTGGATAATATCTACAAGTATGGGTGGTCTTGTACATCTCCCCTCACTTCATTTCAGCTGGATGCTTCACTCTCCGCTCTAGTCCTCTGTGGCCATGTCACTGCCTCTGGACTCAGGAATCCCCAGGACTTGTCATATTGCTTACCATCCCGTTCTCCACTCAGGTTCACAGGGGTCTATTGAATGTGGTCGGCTTAGCTTACAACTTCAATGCTGTTTTTTCCCCATCTTCCCCTTATTGGTGGCCAACGTGGACACCAGCCATACCACATGCCTGCTCATGTATTCCCCTTGAGTCTCAGTCTTGGAAGGGGGTTTGCTATGAGGGGTCCCAACCACTTGCCTTGATGGCTCCCAGGCGAACAGCTTACTTGTTCTTTAGTAATCCATCAGACTGCCATTATTGTTTCTGATTTTTTCTGCTGTTCTTACTTTCATGGAGTATCTTCTATTCTTCTAGCTGTTCCAGACTGGTCTACTCATCCTTTCCAGTGGAAATTTTCTACCTCAGTCTGTTCTGGATGGGGTTCTGGATTCCACCTATGGTCTTGTGAAATATAAAGGCTCCACAGGAAGCCTCTTTCACTGGGCAACTTCTAGCTCCCTTTAAGGTATTCCAATCAGGTATAGGCTGAAGATGGACTTACAAGCTTTCTGTAGTGATGATTCTGGCTATTCCTTTCTCCTTACCTCAAGTGTCTATTTTACAATGGTAGGCAAGGGAAACCAAGATTCAAAAGACAGCCAAGCATCTTAACATTATTCCCCTCTTTTATTCCTTCAAACCATGCCTCAATCACTGTATCCTGAAGCCCTGTTGTTCAAGGTTGTGCATACATTATTATTTACCTCTGTCCCACTTAGCCCATGCGAACCTAACTGTTCTCCCATCAGCCTTATTCTTCCATTGCCCTCAACTTTCTTGTGTATTGCCACCCCCTGTACGCACCCCTGCACCTAAGCTATCCTGTGTCTGTTCCCTGCCCTATGCTGTATCTTCCCTCCTTCCCTCCCTCCTGTCTTCTCATCCCATCCATCCTAGAGATCAGCAATATATATATATAATTACCCCCCCCCCTTTTAGCGTGGGTTCTTTTTCTTAGTCTTTTACAATAATGGTCCTATGCAGTATTTATCTGCTTATGACTGACTAATTTCACTCAGCATAATGTCCTCAAGGTTCATCCATGTTATACGGTAGTCTGCAGCTTCCTTGTTGTTCTTCAAATTAGCATGGTATTCATTTGTGTATATGTATCGCATTTTGTTTATCCATTCTTCAACTGATAAGCATTTAGGCTGTCTCCATCTTTCTACCTTTGTAAATAGTGCTGCTATGAACTTTGGTGTGCCTTTATCTAATCATGTTATGGCTCGTATTTCTTGTGGGTAAATACCAAGTTTAGAAATTCCTGGATTATAAGGTATTTTTATTTCCAACCTTCTGAGGAAGTGCCATATTGCTTTCCAGAGTGGTTGGACCATTTTCCAATTCCACCAACAATGTTCAAGGGTTCCAGTCTCTCCGTATCCCTGACAGCATTTATTGTGCTCTACTTTTTGATCTTTGCTGTTATTGCTGGTGTGAGATGATATCTCATCATTGTTTTGGTATGTTCATCTCTCTGTGATGGTTAGTTCTCGTGAACATTCTTCATATGTGTGTTGGCTGCCTGGATCACCTCCTTGGTGAAGTGTCTGGTCATGTCCTGTGTCCATTTTTCAATTGGGTTATTTGTCTTTTTCTTATAGTGTTGTAGTTTCCTATATATTTTAGAAATAAGTCTCTTATCTGATGTGCTTTTGCATAAGGTTTTTTCCCATTCTGTGGGTTCCCTTTTTACTCTTTTGGTGAAGTCTTTTGATGCACACAAATTTTTAACTTTTAGTATGACCCACTCATCTGTTTTGTCTACTTTTGTTTGTGTAATTTGCAAAATGTTTGGTAGTCTGTATATGCCCTGAATTAGAGCCCTCACATTTGTCCCTATGTTTTCATTGATGACCTTCATAATTTTGGGATTCACAATGCTGAGTTTGTTTTTGTATAGGGCGTGAGGTAAAGCTCTTGTTTCAGTCTTTTGCTTATTGCTTTCCAGTTCTGCCAGCACCATCTATTAAAGAGACTATCTCCTCCCCATGAAATATACCTAGGCACTTTGTCGAAAATCAGTTGGCTATATGTGGATAAAGGACCTCTGGTAGAATAGTGGTTACGAATCGGGCTGTGAACCGCAAGGTCAGCAGTTCGAAACTATTAGCTGCTCCATGGGAGAAAGATGAGGCGTTCTGCTCCCGTAAAGATTAACAGCCTCGGAAACCCTGTGCAGTGTCACTATGGGTCGGAACTGACTCCACGGCACATAACAACAACAACATATGTGGATAGGTTAATTTCTGGATTCTCAATTCTGTTCCATTGATCAATGTATCTTTCATTGTACCAGTACCAGGCTGTTTTGAATACTGTAGCCATGTAGTTAATTTTGAAATTATGGAGTGAGAGGCCTCCAACCTTTTTCTTCTTCTTAAGCAGTGCTTTGCTTATCTTGGGTCTCTTTCTTTTCCATATAAAGTTTGTAATTGTCTTTTCCTGTCGGGGTTTGACCTCGACATAGTTGTGTTGTTCACGAGTGTTTGGTTCACGAGGAGGGGAGATCCAGCGGCAATAGGGCTAGCGAAAGAATACACAGACAAACAGAAGAAGGGAGACAATGAGGCACCCCAAAGCCAGGGTGGATACATCACTGGTGGGCAGGCTTGGGACTACAGGCATC
>NW_006408549.1:24050760-24052247 GCF_000296735.1 Chrysochloris asiatica
TCTACTCCCGTAAAGATTTACACCCTCGGAAACCCTGTACAGGGTCGCTATGGGTCGGAACCGACTCGACGGCACTTAACAACAACAACAATATACTATGAACAATATTGAGCAAATGTTGACATGTGATAAAGAATGCTAGAATTTTATCTTTATTCAGAAGTATTTACTGAGTGAATATTGTTTTCAGACTTCTCAGACTTCCCCGGCCAAGTCCTGTTGCTTTTGTTGTTCATTGCTGTTGTACTGATTGTGACTCAATGCAACCCCAGGTGTGCAGAGAAGAGCTGCTCATTTAGTTTTAGACAGCAACCTTTCAGAAGCAGATCACCAGACCTGTTTTCCAAAGACCCTGTGAGTGGGTTTGGTTTGCTAACCTTTTGACTAGTAGCTGAGTGCTTAACAGTTTATACCACATACATGGAATTATTCTAATTTCATTCTTCTCCCACTGATTCTTATATTTGGTATTATCAGGATCTCCTCATTATTAATGAGCATGTTGATAACTTTGCAAGCAAGGCAGGCAATAGGAAAATAGAATAAAACAATACAGAGTGGAGGTTCAGAAAATAAACATGTTGAACTTGAATCGAAAAAACTTTCATAACAAATATGAAGGGTGGGTTGAAGAACAGTTAGGCTTATTGACTCATAGGAATATTGGAAAAGTTGAGAGGAGATTTGGAACTACAATTCAGCATCAACATTAGGGAATTACAAAGTAAGTTTGAGAAATAATAAGTGGTTTGTGCTCAGCTAGTATTGAAAGCTCAAAACCACATATAGGCACCTTGGAAAAAAGGTCTAGGGATCTACTTCTGTAAAAATTACAGCCAAGAAAACCATTTGGAGCAGTTCTACTCTGCCATGTAAGCCTCCGGTCTTATTTTCATCTGCCTTTACAGCTAAGTGAGTCAGAAGAAGACTTTGACAATTGGAAAGTTGCCTAACTCTAAACTTATGTGTGCAGTCTCCTAATCATAACTTTTCTGTATATGTACATTTATAAGCTTCACTGGCATTACTACTCTAATGAACCTAACAAAGCAAACTTTATGTTTTCAATTGATCCAGCTATTGTGATATGCCAGAAACTATGTGAAGCACTTCACATTTATATTCTTTAAAGTGACCTTGAAAACATCCTTAAAGATTTATTCTCATTTAACTAATGAATATCCTATGCCTTTGTTGTTGTTCTTCTTCTTAAGTGCCATTGAGTTGGAACTGACTCATAGCGACCCTCTGCATGACAGAACGAAACACTGCCCAGTACTGGTAAAACTTCACAATTGGCGCCACGCTTATGCCCATTGATGCTGTGACTCTGCCAATCCATCTCGCTGGTGGTCTTCCTCTTTTTCTCTGACCCTCCACCTTAACAAATGTGATATCCTTCTCTAGGGACTGGTGCTTCCTGACAATATGTCATGATCCACACAATCGAAAGCTTTTGCATAGTCAATAAAGCACAGGTAAACATC
>NW_006408549.1:24059173-24065011 GCF_000296735.1 Chrysochloris asiatica
AAACAGAAGAAGGGAGACAATGAGGCACCCCAAAGCCAGGGTGGATACATCACTGGTGGGCAGGCTTGGGACTACAGGCATCGTGGCCTCTGTAGTCAGCAACTCACTGCCCTGCAGTCTTTACTGCATGCCTTCCAACCCGTAATGCACACCTGGGGAGGCCCAGGCCTCTGTTTTATTTAGGGCAGGAGCTTCACACCAAGCTGGGAGGGACTTAGGCAAGGTACAGCTAACATCAGTACTTTTCCAGACATTCAGGTAACTTTACACCGTACTTCGCTGGTTCAAATCCCAGGCCAGCAACTTGGATTCTCAGGCCCAATTAACATATCTATAGCCCCTGAGCTCAAGTGGGGGAAGGTGAGAGGTAAGGACAAAAGCTTGGGCGGAGTCCCGCTGTTTGGGCTTCCTGAGCCAGGTCTGCAGGAAGACTCGACCAGGTGAATGGGCTGTACCTGGAAAAGGATTAGGGAGGATGAGTTTTTTGTCTATAGAACAAAGAACCGAGAAGTAGCTAAGATATTTTTAATTAATCCTTTGGAGAAAGGCCTGACCTTGCAAACTTTAGTCTCGGCTTTAGGAAAATATCACATTTATTTATGGATTATCAAAGGCTTCTTGTATTAAATTAATACATGTAACTGAATATTAAGATGACTGCCAAGTGGCTAGATCTGTTACACTCGGGCCTATAGGGCCTCGAACCTCTGACCAGTCTAACATGGTCTGCAACATTTTCCATCTCTTTGAAGAATATAATCTGGATTGGGATTGCATTATATGTGTAATTTGCTTGGGTAGTATTGACATTTCGATGATGTTGAGTCTTCCTATCCAGGAACATAGTATGTTCTTCCACTTTTGTAAGTCTCTTTTGGTTTCTTGTAGTAGTGTTTTGTAATTCTCTTTGTATATGTTCTTTGTTTCTCTGATTACATTTATAAAATCTCCCACTATAATTGTAGATTCATCTATTTCTTTCTTCAATTCTAGTAAGATTTTTTTCATATATCTTGGTGCTTTTTCATTGGGAGCATAGATATTTATGATGGTTATGTCATCTTGTTCAATTGACTCTTTGATCATGAAATAGTGTCCTTTCTTTATCTCGTATGCTGGTTTTATCTTAAAGTTTACTTTATCAGAGATTAGAACTGCCATTCCTGCTTGTTTAGTGTTGAAGTTAGTTTAATATTTTTTTCCATTCTTTAACTTTTAGACTGTTTTTGTCTTTGCGTGTACAGTGTGTCTCTTGTGGGCAGCATATTAAAGGGTCTTGTTTTCTTATCCATTCTGCCTCTTTCTGTCTCTTCACTGGTGCATTTAGTCCATTGACATTCAATGTAATTATCGATGTTGTTGTTAAGTGCCATCGAGTAATTATCAATAATTATGAATTAGTTGCTGCCATTATGTTATTATTTTTTTTAATAGTGCTGTTCGTTCCTTTGTTTTGCATGCCTTCTTGTGCTGAGTTTGTGTTTTTTTTGTGCTATTTCTTGTCAGTTTCTTCTTAGTTTTCATATTTGCTTGGCAGATTATTTTCATGATAAGTTGTGAATTAACTTTTTTGGGGGGTTTACCTTATAGTCTATTAACTTTTCTCTCCATTTAAGAGAATCTCTTGTATCCTGTAATCTACCTGACATCCTCACCACCTGGATCTCTGTTCCTACATTTATCCCTTCTCTGACATTGATATTTTGATCTTCGGTGACCTCCCAGCTCTTTTGAGTTCATTGTTGTAGTTTTGTTCTATTCTAAACTCTGCTATCTATTGAGTCCCAGGTAGTATTGCCATGCCTGTCAGTCTCTGGTTTTTGTCTGTTTTGGTTGGTTTTCAGTCCAAAGAACTCCCTTTAGGATGTTTTGAAATGATGGATTGGTTTTGACAAAATCTCATAGATTCTGTTTATCCTGGAATGTTTTGATTGCACTATCGTATATAATTGATATATTTGATAGTTTTGGTGGATAGACGATTCTTGGTTGGCAGTTTTTTTCTTGTAGGGTTTTGTGTATGTCTCCCCATTGCCTTCTTGCCTGCAAGGTTTGTGCTGAATAGTCAGAACTAATCTGATTTGCTTGCCTTTGTAGGTGACACTTCCCTTCTCTGTGGCTGCTTTTAGGATTTTCTCCTTGTCTTTGATTTTGAAGAGTTTGATTAGTATATGTCTTGGTGACTTTCTTTTGGGGTCTATCTTTCCTGGATTATGTTTGACTTCCTGAATGTTTATCTTCTCATCTTTCAACTATCTCTGTGGAATGCCAATAATTCTTAAGTTGTTCCTCTTCATGGTATCCAGCATGAATCTTAGACTCTCTTAAGATTTTTTATCCTTTTTTCAGCTTGCTCTTCTATCTTAACAGTATTGAGAGATTTGTCTTCCAGCTCACTAGTTCTGGCTTCCATCTTTTCTATTCTGCTCCTTTCCCCTTTCAGTGTATTGTTCATTTGTGAAATTTTATTATTAATCATCTGGATCTCTTTTTGCAGGTTTTGAATAATTTCCAATTCTGTATCAATCTTGTTTGTTTACTCTTATAGTACCTTCCTGACTTCTTCCTTGTTTCTTTAATCGCTTTTTGTTGCATTTGAATTTGTTTCCGTATCATTCTTCTGAATTCCTTCTCAGGAAAACCCATAACCTGTTCTGCCTATTCTGGGGAGCCTTTGTTTGTCTTCAGCTCATTTGTCTCAGTAACTCTTTTCTGTTTTTGGACATGTTTTGAGATCTTTTCTTATTCTTTTTTGTCCTTTTAAGTCATTATGTTTTTTTTTTTTAAATGCTTAAATGGATATTTGTTGTTGTGTTATTAAGCTTACTGGATGTCTCTTGTTGGATATGATCAGGAGCTAGGCTTTCCTTTTCATATGTAATGCTTAGCAGCTGTTATTGGCTCGTGTCTCAATGGTGGGATGTTATGGAATATGTTTGTAGCTTGGCTATATGACCATGATTGCCGACTCTTCTTGTATAATGTAGGGAGAAAAAGCTCCCAGCTTCAGGAAAAGTTTGCAATCAAAATGACCTAGAGTGGAAGCAATATAAAAGCAGAGACAAAAACCACTACTTTGAAACAAAAATAAAACTCTGGCCAACTGGCCAGTTTCCTTGCTACACAGGCAGTGTGTGTGCACCATACAAGCCTACAGCAGAGGGTGGAGTGTCCGCTCACTCAGGCCTCTCCTCTAGTGACCACCGTAGAGGTGTGTAGATAGATATTGAGACGTTAGTGGGAGAAAGATTGTCTACTATTTTTGTCTCTGAAGGTCGTTTACACATCTGCATGTGCACAGCATAATTCTTGAGATATTTGTGTCCTTTTATGTTGCGGTTTCACAGATTGTTCATATGGTTTGTTAGTCAGGCCAACCAGGTTTTTTCTTTCTGTATAGGCCCAAGTAAAGGGTCCTGGAATAGTTAACTTTCAGGCTGGAACCACAGGATGACATCATAAACAGCTGCCAAGCTCTTTTTCTCTGTGCCAGGGTACACCTATATGCTCAGCGTTGGACTTTTTTTTTTTTTTTTGGCGGGGGGGGGGGGGGGGGGGAGTACTCACCCACCCACCTGAAGGCGTCTTGGCTGGGCAAAGAAGGTGTGACAGGGAAGAGGAGAAAAAAGTGTGTAAAATCCCCCACACCTCCTTTGCAAATGTCACTGCGTCGGTTAGTATTAGTTCCCTGTGCTGGTCTGGCTGTAGCCTCTGAACTCCGCCCAAGCAGGGTGGGTGCAGAGGGAGTCCTGTCTCAAGCATTTCCTAACTCACAATATTTTCCTTTATCTCATGATTTTTTCACTTCCACATGCAAGAAACTGATGCCCTGTATCTTATGCTAGATTCAGAGCTCTGGTGGTGTTCCGTTAACAGAGCTTCTCTGGGTTTTCAATCCTTCAACAATGGAGCCTTTTCTACTTGTCTGTCTCTGCTGCCTGCCAAAACAGGCCATTTAATTTTTGACATTTGCGAATTTTCCTAGATTCATACTTTGTACATTCCATGTTCTGACTATTAATGGATATTTACAGCTATTTCTCTTCATTTTGAGTTGTGCTCCGTTATCCAATGAAGGTCCTGAGGGCTTTACTCCCATATACTTTACTCTGTTCACATCATTAAGGTTAATTCTACTTTGAGGAGGCACCTCTTCCCCAGTCATATTTTGAGTGCCTTCCAACCTGAGAGGCGTATTTTCTGATATTATATCTGACAGTATTGCTCTGCTGTTCATAAGGTTTTCATTGACTAAATATTTGGAAGTAGTTCATCACTCATTCTTCCTAGTCTGTCTTAGTCTGGAAGTTCATCTGAAACCTGTCCACCATGGGTAACTCTGATGGTGGTATTTAAAATACCCATGGCATAGGTTCCAGAATCACAGCAACTCACTGGCCACCATAGATGAATGGTGAATATATGTATATATACATATACATAAAAAGGAGCTCTGGTAGCATAGTGGTTATGAATCGGGCTGTGAACCTTAAGGTCAGCGGTTCGAAACTACCAGCTGTTCCACGGGAGAAAGATCAGGCTTTCTACTCCCGTAAAGATTTACACCCTCAGAAACCCTGTACAGGGTCGCTATGGGTCGAAACCGACTTGACGGCACTTAACAACAACAACAACAACAACAACAACAACATATACATAATTCTAATTCCAAGTGAAATCCCAAGTTATTTAAAATATAACATAAATAACGATTCCTGAAATGTTTGCAGAAAAGACATTTTCAGTGGTTAGCCCACATACTTTTAAATGAAAATGTAAATGTATGTGGAGGTAGGGATAATTCTTATCAGATAGTAAACTTATTTTAAAGAACTAAAGTGGACAGAATTGAGTGTTTGTACAGAGAGGTTAATATAACAATGAGAAAAGCACAGAACCCCTCTCAAATGTCGTTTTATTTTTGCTGTTGTTGTTAAGTGCCATATAAAGGATTCAGGCTCATAGCTACCTTATATACAATAGAATGAAACACCGCCCATTCCTGAGACATCCTTAAAAGTGCTGCTAATCTTGAGCCCATTTATTTCTGTTGCAACTGTGCCAATTCATCTCATTAGTGGTCTCCTCCTCTTTTTCTCTGTCCCTTTACTTTACCAAACATGATGTCCTTCTCCAGGGAGTGTTTCCTCCTGATAATATGTCCGAAGTATGAGAGATGAAGCCTGCCCACCTTGGCTTCTAAGAAACATTCTAGTTGTGCTTCATTCAACAAGATTTGTTTGTTTTTCTAGAAATCTATGGTACCTTTAATATTTTTCTCCAACACCATACCTCAAATGCATCATTCTTCTACAGTTTTCCTTATTCATTCTCCAACTTTCACATGTATATGAGACTACTGGAAATACCATGCATTGAGTCAGGTGCAACTTAGTCCTCAAACTGTATCTTTGCTTTTGAACACTTTAAAGAGTTCTTGTGGAGGAGGTTTGCCTGAGGCAATACTTCTTTTGATTTCTTGATAGTTGCCTCCATGACTGTTGATGGTGTTCCAAGCAAAATGAAGTATTTGACACTTTCAATCTTTTCTCCATGTATCATGTTGTTATTTATTGGTCCAGTTGTGAGAATTATTGCTTTCTTTACATTGAGGTGCAACCCATACCAAAAACTGTGGTCTTTTAACTTCATCAGTAAGCCTTTTAAATCCTTTTTGCTTTCAGCAAGCAAGGTTGTATTATCTGCATATCACAGCTTGCTAATTAGTCTTCCTCCAATCCTAATGACATGTTCTTCTTCATATAATCTGTCTTCTCAGATAAATAGCTCAGCATAAAAATTGAATAAGCATGGTGAAAGAATACTGCCTGACCCACA